>NC_061062.1:13000020-13050020 GCF_021917145.1 Hypomesus transpacificus
AGGCTATCATCCTGCCTACTAAATCCCCTTCTCTTTTCTCCATCACTGTCACTGTTGCTCATACTAACACGCGCACACACACGGGAACACATGTAAATGCAGACAGTACACATGCACGTCATAAAGTGTCTTTTAACCGCACTCCCTACTCTCCTCTGAGCTTCCTCTTTCTCTTCTCTCTCTTCTCTTCTCTTCTCTCTCTCCCTCTCCCCTCTCTCCCCCCTCTCTCTTTCTGCATCGCTGTCTCTCCAGCTCTTGTGTTGGTTTATTCAGGAGGATTAGGCGTCAAGGCCTTGCTGCTGTGCTGCAGTGTGCTGGGCCTGCATGGTTGGCTGTATTAGAGATAAGCAGCTTTTCTTGATAGGGCTCTATCCAGCTTTAATTACCACAACTCCAGAGTCAGGTGGACAGCAGCAAACTCCCCCTCTCACACACACACCTTCTGTTCCTTTCCTTCCTTTTGTAAACAGACCACTCCGAAATGCCAGGATTGGGATGATGGTGGCGGGGTGCCGATGATAAAAACACCTGAGGATGAGGATGATGTTACTGAGTTGACTTCCCCTGTGCCCAAACCGCTGCACCGTTTGGCCGATGTGGATTTGTAAACTCACTCCCCAACAATATGTACAGGCCACCTGTACACATATCCGCCAGCGGTAAAGCTAGCTTTTTGTTGGTGTAGCTGAGTCAACGCGTGCAAGTCAAAGGTTCCCGGATCGAATACCAGTGAGGGGAAAGAGCAGCGAAACTCACCCCCCTGTTACATTTGCATATTCCTCTGCACAGACAAGACAGCCCATTAGAACTGCAGTGATCCCAGCCTAAAAGGAAGTCGTCTCACAGGGCTTCGTAGCCTGGTTAACTTTGCCCACGCAGCTCTGCTGAGTGGCACATACAGTGTACTGTACAAAAAGTGAATACCCATAATGCGCTTAGTGTGGGTCAGTACAGTAGTGTTTGGAGAGAGGCTTGGGAGGCGGAGGGGGAGCTAGAGGGGGAGGTGGTGGGGAGGTGGTGGAGCTGAGAAAAGAACCATCCCTCATGCTGGAATATTCATCAGGAGGCTCCGCCCAATTATGGAACACTGAGAATAGATTGACTGAACTAGCTTTGACCTGCAGCTCCTCCAGAAATACATGAGGAAAGAGGACAGAGAGAGAGAGAGAGAAAGAGAGGAGGGACAGACAGAGAGAGAGAGAGAGAGAGAGAGAGAGAGGAGAGAGAGAGAGAGAGAGAGAGAGAGAGAGAGAGAGAGAGAGACGGATAGAGAGAGAGAGAGACAGAGGGAGAGAGCGAGAGAGAGAGAGCTTGTCACTTCTCAAAGAGAGGTACAAAGGCAGCAGAGGCAAGTTTGAAGCCTGGTGGTAGATTAGCCTCTGTGGTACACAGTGTGCTGTGATCTGGGGCAGCTGACAGACATTGCTTTCAGAGGCAGTTTTCCTGCCTGGGAGCATTCTAGGTTCATGTACTCAGCACTGCATTAAGCACATTGTGTGTGTGTGTGTCACCCCTCTAAAAATGAACTGGCTGCACACTGTCAATTGAAATTCGAGGTCCTTCCTCTTTCCCTCCCTCATACTCTCTTATTCATCCTCTTTCTTGTCCCCCCTCTTCCCCCCTCTCTCTCTGTTTCTTTCCCCTCCCCTCTGTCTCTCTCCCCCGCTGTCTCTGTGTCCCTCCCTCCCCCCCTCCCCCTCCCCCTCTCTGTCTCTCTCTTCCTCAGGCTCATCTATATTCATCCTTATTCCACATTCAATCTAACTTGTTAATTCCTTGTTTCTTACACAAGGAATTAACAGCGTGAATGGACACAGACTTCTTGGTCTGGAGTGGGCCTGCAGGTATATGTGTACCCAGAGAAAACAGGCCCCAGATATCCGTCATCCTTCCTCCTCTCCAACCATGCAGGGTTGTGTTTCAAGCCACAACTTAGGGTGAGCTGCTTTGCGTTTCAAGGCCATCGCCTTAATATGACTACATAGGAGTGTTTACAGTTGGGTGTTAGATGTAACAAGCTGGACCTAATTAGCCATTAACGAGTCACAATGAGACACAGCTGAGTACCGACACCCCACAACACTCTCAGACCCGCCCACTAACAGCTGAGCCTGTCCTGTTAATGTCTGCTTCCAGGATACCTGCGGACTGAACGGAGAGGTGAAACGCAATTGGGCCCATCTGTCTCTTCATATGGAAATAGTAGAGATCTGTGTGCAGAGATTTTTTTTTTGTTGAGTGGGATACTTTTCCTTTGCTGGAGATTAGCAATGCTAATGTGGCTGTTTGAAGTTGAGCAGAAGTAGTTATGGAGTAACTTTTCCCCCTCCCTCTGGGATATGCTCTGGACTTTCCATGTTAACATGTTCCTAGATCCCCTGTGTGCGCATGTGTGAGTGTCTGTATGTGTGTGTAGCAGTTTCAGATATCCTTATTAATGATGAATCATATCCTTTTCCCAGTAATTATGGTAATTGCACTTGTCCATTCAAATGCCCCCCAAACTCCCATGCTCCTGTTAAATCGCCACACATTCAGCTGTAAGCCCACTGTCATCAACTGGAACGGGTGGTGTGATAAATTACATTTCTCCTGTGCTTTGAAGATTAGGTCAAATTAGGGGAGGGTCGATTTAGCTTATAATGTTGGCATATTAGCACCACAAAAGAAAAAAATAGATCACTTCCTTGTTATATTGAGCACAGCAACAGTTTGAACAGTACCTCCTCTGGGTGCAGTTTGATACAGCAACCAGTGCATATGTTCTGTATTAATAGGGTGTGATTGTGTTTTAGTATGACACTGTAATCCTAGAATATGACTTGACATGTGTTACAGGAGCCATTCCACATGCTAGGCTTAGAACCAAAGAGCAAGCGAGATACAGGGCCCATGTGTGGAGCTGCAGTACTGCCAAAACACAAGAGACAGCTGCAGGCGAGTGTGTGTGTGTGTGTATGTGGTCAGTCCAACAAGGCGCACATGCGTGCACAGACACAAACATACACACACATTGCATCTGTCACTCACAGCTCTGGGCTGAAACAGGAACCAGGAGCAAAAAGCACATAGAAGGATGTGGGGAGGACGGTGGACACCCTGTACTGCAGGCTTAGGGGGTAGAGGGCTGGCTAACATGGCCCCCAGAGTGGGAGGCCCATGGGGCTTGCAGTGTGACATAGACTGGCTAACGTGATGATCACATCAGAGGGTCTCTCCATGCAGCAGGGCTGCAATTGTGTTTCTGTGGCCTGCCTGGGGATGGAGTCAAGAACAGATTTGAGGTATGTGATATGTTGCAATCATACGCAAACACTTACAGCGCATGCTACTGCTCACCCATGCGAACACACGTACACACATATACACACATGTATACACACACACACTCATAAAAGACTAATAGCAGGGTGGAGACCACACCTGGACTTAATTCAACAAAATGCTAGCCATTAAAAGAAACCCACCTACCAGCCCAGCACAGTGAGTCAACAGGAAAGGGAATCTGATATTCACACCAGGATCCCCGTTTGCTCATCCCTCTGCTCCTTTGGTAAATCAATATTGTGGCTTGGTACGGGTCAGTGGTTCTGAGGGGCCCGTTTGGACTGCTGCAGATGGGCTCAGAGCAACACTGGAAAACCCCTGGTATTCTCAAAAAGAATCCCTCCTCTCCTCTCCTCCTCTCCATTCCTATCTTCTACTCTCCTCTCATGTCTTTTATTATTCTATCCTGTCCTCTCCAATCTTCTACTTTTCTCTCATCATCTCTCCTATCCTCTCCTCCCCTCTTTCAAATAATCTAGAATATGAAGAATACTACTTCTATAATTCTTAGAACCAGTACTCTTACATTTTTAAATGGATTTTGGATACTGAAGTTCACGGATTGGACAACTGTTGTATTTGACTTGGAACACCATGAAGAGTGATTTGGTTGCTATGGCACCCAGGGTTACGGTGAGTAGGAATGGCCCCCTTGAGCTCCATTAACAACCAGAGCTGCCTGAAAGTACTGCCTGATGAGAAAACAGGCTTTAGTTTATGGACAAAGTATTCAGACCTCAGTATTCACCACTACTATACTTGGTCTGGATCTTCCAAACTTCTTCCAACTTCCACCATAACAGTACTCACTCACAAACTTATACTCACAGTAACAGTACAGACAGACAAACTAATCGTGGGAGGACTGGGGATTTAAAATGACAAACATCCCGCCACATTTTCCTTCTTCTTTTACCCTCCTTTTTTCTCTTTTTGTCATCTGCCTATTACTCAGGCTTTCCTTTCAGTCCAACAGAAGGAGAGAGAAACCCGCATGCATCCGTCTCCTGTTGGCTTTTCCATTAAACGGAACAGAAAACAAGTAATGTTTGGGGATTTTGCTTTTTCTTTCAGCGGTAGTTGGGAGCAGATTGAAAAAATCTGTTTGGAGAAAAACAAGGAATTCATCACTGGCCAACATGCTCTCTGGACATGACCGACCCCCCGGGAACACAACCTCTACTGCAAACCCTGAAATTAGTCATCTTAGAGAGAGATAGAAGGAGAGAGGTTGAGAGATGGAGAGAGAAAAAGGGAAAGAGAGAACAGGAGGGGGGAATAGATTTGTGTCCTCGTGTGAGTAGGAGGACCTGAGTAATCCCCCCCACACACACACTCAAACACACACACACTTACACACACACACACACACTTACACACACACACACACACACACACACATTCAAAGCAATGCAGAGCCCTGAACTAGAATTATCTTAGCACAAGTGGACACATTTCCTTTGGCATTTCTAAATTATACCTTGGCATCTCTTTCAGGGCCAGTCTTCCTATCATTTATGTGTTGTGGAAGAGGAAGGCCTGCTAATGCTTTGATAGGGGAAGATTCCATGATTTAGAAAAGCGCAGCCATTGTAAACCTTTCACTCTTATATCTGGGTTGTGAATCTGTTTCTCTGGTCTTTGAACAGGGAGTACACATGATGGCACCTATCTTCCCAGAAGAGTGGAAGTGCACTCAGATGAGCTCACACAGAGGGAGACAAAGAGATAGTCTCACAGAGATATGGAAAGGGAGAGATGCAGTATAGTGTTATACTATATTCGATCACAGACGAACATATTGACATCAGAGAGAGACGTTTTACTGCCCCTCGGAGCAGAACCTTTTCATCCAATATTTCTAAGTTGAGGTAAACGGTAGTTATATTTCTTTCTACGTGTCTGTTGATTTGTCTATTCTGTGTGTGTGTGTGTAAGTCTGTGTGTGTGTGTGCCCACAAGTGAGCAGGACCAGAGTTGGTCGGCAGTGTTTTTCTGCCACACGCACACACACACACACACACACACTCAGTCCTTGTTGCTGGGCGATGTTGAGCAGTCCCACGGAGCAGGATGCCATGGTGCGTCTTGGCGGAACACACAGCCTCATCTCCCTGGAAAACTCACTTCCTGTCCCAGCTGGCCAGCCCGGCCTGTCAACCCTGATAATGGGCCCCACTCCTAGATGAAGTTGATGGAGTGACGGAGAGGAGCAAAATGGGGAAGAGAAGAAGAGAGACAACGAGGAGAGTAGGGGAGAGAGGGGGTGTGAGAGTAGGGGAGAGAGGGGTGGAGAGTAGGGGAGAGAGAGGTAGAGAGTAGGGGAGAGAGGGGGTGGAGAGTATGGGAGAGAGAGGTGGAGAGTAGGGGAGAGAGGGGTGGAGAGTAGGGGGGAGAGAGGGGTGGAGAGTAGGGGAGAGAGGGGGTTGGGAGAGTAGGGGGAGAGAGGGGGGGTGGAGAGTAGGGGAGAGAGGGGGTGGAGAGTAGGGGAGAGAGGGGTGGAGAGTAGGGGAGAGAGGGGTGGAGAGTAGGGGAGAGAGAGGTGGAGAGTAGGGGAGAGAGGGGTGGAGAGTAGGGGAGAGAGGGGTGGAGAGTAGGGGAGAGAGGGGTGGAGAGTAGGGGAGAGAGAGGTAGAGAGTAGGGGAGAGAGAGGGTGGAGAGTAGGGGAGAGAGGTGGAGAGTAGGGGAAGACTATAGTCTGTCAGTCCGTATGTCTGTCTCTCTCGCTCTCTCTCCTTGGTAAGAGATCTGTCTATCCCTCATCATTTTGTTGTGGCTACTTGTGTAAATAAGATCCTGCTGCTTGTATTGCTATTCAGCTGTATCATGTTGCCTAACACTATTTTATAATAGCAATCATAATGTCCCATTGATTGCCACATTAATCAGTAAACTTAATTGGACATCCACATGAATGCTAATTGGAATGGGTACTTTGACACAGTTGGAAATGTGTTATTACATCGTTCATCTTCATTACCCTGAGAAGATTACCAAATAGAGAATACATGTGACGGTACACATCTCCCTCAAATAAATGAAGTTCTCCATAATTAGGCTGTAATTCAAGTATATCACTGAGGGAGAGAGGGAGACAGACAGAGAGAGAAAGGAGAAAGAGAGAGGGAGTGTAGAACTCGATCCAAAGGAGAATATTAACTTAGATTGGACGGCTCAGCGAAGTCTGCCATTTTGGTTGGCGTCAGCAGTTTCTGATGGGAACTTTATTTAGTCTGTAAGCGACATCATTAGTGTGTAGCTTAACAACTCTCTGACCTTTTAACATTCAACCCTGCTCTGCCCCTCCCTCCCCTCCACAGACCCCTACACTCACACTCACTCAAAACAAACACGTGTCCTCTATGCGTCAGGGTTGTCCCTCTATAGGATACTGGGACATTGCCTCATTTCCAGTGGCCTATCAGGGGGGCTGAGCAGCAGGACTTGTCCTTGAGCAGCATTCAGATCACAGGCCTCAGAGATGCTGGCCATGCTGCCTCGACACACACAGCAGCTTGTTTAGTTAACATGCAAAAATGTCGTAAACATGTTTCCGTGTGAGGATCGAAGGAGGTAGGGGGTTCCTGTGTGTGTGCTGGAGTGGGAGAACCATTGATCCAGAGTTCGGAGGTGATGTTGCAGTGGTTCTTTCATATTCGTTCAGTGTCCCTGTTGAGATTCAATCAAAGTTCTATTGATCCAGTAATTACAGTCTTGCGCCACGTTCCTGCAGGTCACAGGGAGATCAGCCTGAGTTTGGACTGGGCAGATGGAGAGATGATACACTAACACATGGTACCTGTGGGGTTCTGCATTGCTGTATTAAGGGGTTATGAACCTGTGTCCCTCTGGGAAACAAACAACCTTTCAAAAGGCAATAGAAGGCTGAAACTCCACAATCGATGACTGGATTTGATTCCGTGGGTGGGATCACATCAAGTGAAGAGCCAGCGTGTGCTTCAGCACTACCTGGTTATTTATGGAAGTACAGCACTTCAGCTCCCTCCACAGTGAAAAGGACAAAACACTCTCTGTCACAAACACTACCTCCTGGTTAGATTCTCACCTCCCTTAAGATTGTGTGAAGTGATGGGGTAGAATCAAAGGTGTGTGTGTGTGTGAGAGAGAGAAAGAGAGAAAGAGAGAGCGAGAGGGAGAGAGGGAGAGAGGGAGAGAGGGAGGGGGGGGGAGGGAGAGAGACAGGGAGAGAGACAGGGGGAGAGACAGGGGGAGAGAGAGGGAGAGACAGGGAGAGACAGGGAGATACAGGGAGAGACAGAGGGAGAGACAGGGAGAGAGACAGAGGGAGACAGAGGGAGAGACAGGGAGATTGAGAGAGAGTGTAAACAAAAGAACCAAGCGCTTCAACCAAAGACATGGCTGGGTGACGACCACATCAAGCCCAGAGTGAGACATGGTTGAGTACAGCGTTATGTAATATTTATATAAACAAGTCCAGATCGCAGGAAAGCAGGTACTGTACCAGTTAACATACTGTATGAAGGATTGCCATGTAAGCACAATAAGAGCTATAAATATCTGGCATTGAAATAACCTGACTAAAGAGTGTAGGCCTGACAACAAAGGAATTTACTGAGAAAGCTGGAACAAAAGCTTATAAGCCATTGGATATAAAACATTAATGAGCAACCACATATCCAAACAGGATCCCTCAGGTCAACTTCGTATTCTGCTCACTACTGAAATACAACCTCTTGCCCAAAAGAAAACAATTAGATATATTAAGAAGAGAGAGAGAGAGAGAGAGAGAGAGAGAGAGAGAGAGAGAGAGAGAGAGAGAGAGAGAGAGAGAGAGAGAGAGAGAGAGAGAGAGAGAGAGAGAGAGAAGGGATAGCAGCAACAGGAGTTCTGGCATTATGCTTGTAGGCGAAACCATGATGTATTGGGAAGCCAGTCAAAGCAGTGGAAGAGAGAAACTGTTTTTAATAACAGTCTTGTGCCTTGGAGCATTGTACATTTTAATGGCTGATAGAAAACCAATTATCAATGGCTGTGAACGAATACACCAGACGCTTAGATGATCTTTCCATGGACTGAGAAGAAAATGACATTCCATCGAAAGAATGTTGACGCCTTTTTTTTACTTTACTGACTTGGACATGCTGTCCCTCTGCCTCCCTCTCCCCCTCAGATATTTCAATTAAATTGTCCTATTGGGTGTTCTTACTTACTTTGTTAATCTGCCAGCCTCAAGGCGAATGGTGCATTTGTTATTTTAGACGTCCCTTTTCCATTTTTAATGGAAGAGCGTGTCTGCATGTGAAGCAGAAAGGGTTGGAGGGAGAAAAAACTGCATGTCATGGTTGAGATTCTCCACCGTGACTCTTCACCTGGAAACCTAAACCCTGAGGTGTGCTTGATGAACTGGCTAATTTCTTTGGTTTTTGTCATTGCTGATGTTCATGATGGTGGTGATGGTGTTGATGGTGATAAAAAATCAGCAGTCAGCTGCTGCTGCTGGCAACATCGGGACACTGAAGCAAAAAAAAATACTGAACTTTGCAGTGGGTTGGTTCTATCTCTCTTTCACTCGTCCTTTCACACGAATCAAAACAGACAGTTACGAAACTGTTAGCTATATTCTAGAACTTATGGTCCGTGGAGCACTTATCGTCTTGGCCACAGAGATTCCCTGGGAACAACGGAATCTTTCCGATCTAAATTGAAAGGTTGTTTGTTCCGAGGGCTGGTTAATAACCAGGCAGGCCCCAGACCCAGCTGACAAGATGACTGCAGACTCATCCGGTACCCAAAATAAGCTCTTTCTCTCTCTCTTCCTCCGAATATCTCTCCTGCTCTCGCTTTCTCTCTCTCTCTTTCTCTCTCTTCATCTCTCTGTCTGTCTTTCTCTGCATTCCTCTCTCTTTCTCCCGCACCCCCCCATCTCTCTCTCCCTTCATCTGTCTCTATCTCTCTCCCTCTCTCTTTCTCCCTCTCTCTTTCAGACAGGACATAATGGGTTATGCAGGGCCTAATGAAAGTGTGATTTGGTGGCATTGCTTTGACAGACGCACGTGGCCCCTCTGTGCTTCACTGACCAGGTTGGGTGACCAAGGCCAGTCAAAGTTGTTCTCCACCTCCTCCAGACCCTCCACCACCTCCACCAGACCTTCCACCTCCACCAGACCCTCTGCATTCCATCATCGGCCTTCCCAGTTCAAACCTGTAGCTTGAGGAGAAACCAAGACCTGAGTTAGGTGCTTGTGAGTTAGGAGACGTTAACAGGGACGTCTGTTCGACATGCAGAATCATGTTTAGAAAGTTAGGACTTCACTGGAAAACAGTTTGGAGTCCTTTCCTTGAAACAAATTCTGCTGTGCAATGTCTCTCCCCATGGGAAAATTGTTACCCTCTAAAACTTCTAAATCTCCTGCCTTCGTTTCAGTTTTAAGGTTGCAATCTTTTCTATCCTTGAAAAACAGCATTTTTTCAGACGTCAGCAGATTTGATGTCTGGTGAGAATTTTTTGAGGAAAGAAAGAGCCTTCTTAGATTTCCTGTAAAATATGACTTTGTTTTGGCTCCATTTGTTTTGCAGCCTTCCCCTTTCCTTTGGCTACGCTCCTAACCGGCATCGATTTATCACTGTAGATATTACACTGTCACGTTCCACACATATATTTTGTGGAACGATTCAAATTTCCCCAAGCCCGAACCTGGGCAGCTCTCTCCCGTGTTTTATTTTCTCTGGAGGCCTCTCTCCCTCAGGGTCAAGAGCCGCAGTCTTTAGAGGAAATACTGTATGTATTTCCAATGTATATCATGTCCTCTCTCCTTCCTTCCTTCCTTCCTTTCCTTCCTTCCTTCCTTCCTTCTTTCCCCAAAACTTTTCATCTCTCCCTCTCTCACCGGTATCACCTCAGGATGATCTGTGTACCAGTAGCACATAACAGCGCAATACGGGAACTGTAGGGTGGTGAAGAACAGCAAGGTGGTGACTGTCTCTCCTGAACTCATCCAGGACTGCACACACTGGCTCTGATCTTGTCATCGTCCCTGCCTGCTTGCTCCTTCTCCACTGAAATATTCTGTTTCTGAACGTCCAACTTGCCTACTGCTACCTGGGTAAGTGCAGCATTTCTACCAAACAAACATTCCCTCCCTTTCCTAATCGGAGGGAAGGTGTGTTGTCTCCTGAATCCACATGACATTGCTTCTCTGACACACTTTCTAATTTCTCCGCTCAAGTTGGAGGGCACACAAACAAGAAGTTGAGGAACAGGGGGAAGCGATGGAAGAAGCGGCAGTGGAGGAAGCTAAACACAGAGAGAAGCTTACTAATGATGTGACACAGTATGATCCGCTTTCTACTCCCTCTCCGGGAAACGGAGGTGAAGGGGAAACGGAATATCCACAAAAATCCCGAAACACTGTTTGACGGTGAGATATTGTCATTCATACAGCATTCATTAGCATTCCCTGCTAAATCCTCATTGCTGTCTTCCTCAATCCCCAATCCCCTTCCCCACCACCAAAGTACAGAAGCCATTTTGAGGGAAGGGGAGGCTGGTGATTGACAGGTGTGTTCTGAGGAACATCTCCATGCAGTGGGTCTGGACTCAGGGTCTGAGAGTGAGTCTCAGCCTGTGGAGCCCAGCGAGAGCTTCTGCGAGAGATTCTGTCTGCTGGGGAGCTGAGGAGCTGGCCAAGCACAGCCTGTGTCTAGAGAGGCACTGTTGCGCTCAATTGTCACAAAAGAAAAAGAAGAGACAGACGAACTACCAAGCTGCCGGAGGATTCTGGCCAGGCGATGAACTGGATCTCCTTCTTTCTCAAAATCTTGGTTTCTATTCTTCTTTCTTTCTCTCTGAATCTCTGTATTGTCTTTCCTTTCTTTGTCTTTCCTTTCTCTCTGAATCTGTATTCTCTCTCTCTCTCTCTCTCTCTCTCTCTCTCTCTCTCTCTCTCTCTCTCTCTCTCTCTCTCTCTCTCTCTCACTCTCTCTCTCTCTCTCTCTCTCTCTCACACACACTCTATCTCTTTCTCTCTCTCTCTCTCTCTCTCTCTCTCTCTCTCTCATACGCACACAAAAACACTCTCCAAGCACACACACAGACTCCCCTCCCCCACACCCCACACCCCAAGCTTAATCTCTCAGTATGTTCCAGAACAGTAATTTATTCCGGGAGTAGGTCACAGGCGTGTCAGGTGAGGCTGTGATGTGTGCTGGGGGAGAAGCAGATGAGTTCAGTGGACCTGAGCCCAGTCTGCACACCTAGCCTGTCAGTGCTCTAGTCCAACACGTCCACAACCACAAACAGCTTCATCTCCTCCATTAACATCATTAGTTCGGGAGGGAGGGAGGGCAATGTGATCATATGCATGACCTCCCATGGCGGTGAAAGAGTGATGAGGTAGGAGAGAAGGAAAAAAAGGAGATAGAAAGACACTGTGATGGGGAAAACCTTGGACAGAAACTACTATTCTCACACCTGCCCCAGAAGAGCATTCACACCTCCCTCATGCCTCACACACACACACACACACACACACACACACACACACACACACACACACACACACACACACACACACACACACACACACACTCCACTCCCACACATACACTTCTCACCCACACTTATCACACACCAGCTTACAAATCCTGCTCACACACCCTGTCAGAGGCCTACCCAGAGGGGGGAAAGCAATCATCTCATACAGTCAGAATATTCAACCACTTCCCTCCTTCCGTCCTTCCCTCCCTCTTTTCCTCCCTCTCTACACTCATCCTTTGCTCATCTTATCTTTTCTCACTGCATCTCTCTGTCAAGCACCTCAGCAAGTGATCCTTTTTTACAGTGCGCAGAGGAGACGTTAAGAGATAAGACATATTTTACACATTGTACATACAGTACAGTATGCACATTTGCAGAACAGGTGAACCCTTGTAAACATCTGAACAGTGGGGAAAGCAACAAACGAAATGAAAACAATTGTTATTGTGAACCAAGCTGTATTACTTACACTTTTGACTACTTTCTACCTAATCTAATCTACCGTAATATTCGGACTATAAGGCGCACCGTTGTATAAACCGCAGGGTTGAAAAATGGTACAAAAAGCGCGGCTTATAGTCAGGCACGGTAATTCGAAGTTTAGCTCTGCACCAAAGCTCATAATGTAAATTTAGTACACATGTTCGCATTCATATATACACACACATTCACACACACGCACATGAACACATACGTAAACTCTACATCCGATCCCAGAGGTTTTCTCAACCGGATTAAGAGTGTTTTCATGTTCAAGGTGTTGAACTGGTGAGAGTCTGTAGGGCTTAGAGAAGGAGATGTGTGTTTGATGAGCATGTCCACTGAGATGCACACCAATCTGCTGACCCCTCGCCAGGGAGAGGGGACCATCCACACACACACTAGCACACATCTGCACAAGCATGTACACACACACGCATGTCTACACACAAACACATGTACACCATGCACCCATGAGCATGCAGTTACACATACAAACACACACCAACAAGTTTAAACAGTTTAAATACATTTCTAAACTTGATTGGTTTCTAGACTTGATTGATCTCTCTTTGCCCCTGGGAAATAGACAATAAAACAGATTATCTGTGCACAGTTCACTGCTTCTGACATGTTTAGCAGATTGAAAAACATTATTTGTCTGAAAGAAAGCAGAGGGCTTATGCTAAGACAAGACAGATATAATGAGGGTATTTATGTAGCTGGATCCTGAAGGAGCATGTATTCAGTCAGTGTTGGAGTGTCCTATTCTTGCGTGGTGCACTGCCCACAGTAGCTATTAGCCCCCGCATGCTAATTACTGTCATTCATCCCTTATCAATAAGAGCCACAGTTGAAAGTAACAGACTGTGTTTATTTCTGTGAGTTTGAATGTGTGTGGTGTGTGTGTATGTGTGCGTGCATAAACAGAATAACTGTGTGCTTGCGTGTGTTTGTGTGTATGCGTATAAATATATGTGTGTGTGTGTGTATCCACAGGACACAGTGTCCCCATGGCAGCATGTCTTATTAGCTAAAGCCTGGAGAGCAGAGGGGCTCACCTGGGACTCGGGCATCATGACTCACTACTCACCTCATTCTCTCTCATCCCCCTCTCACCCCCCCCCCCCCCCCCCCTTCATACCTCTCCTGTCTCTCCCCCCTATGGAGTATTCCTCCCTTCCTCTGGCCACCCCTCATCCTTTTCCCTCTCTCCAACACCAGAGTCTCCCATGGCAACAAACTAATTGGACGGCACCAGGGTAACATGAAGGCAGGGTACCGTGTTGGCCATCTACCTGTCAACAGCCACGCCCACATAGGGAATCAGTGGTGGGGAATGTTTGTGTGTGCGTGTGTCTCCCCACGGCCACCTATAAAAGGCTGTGGACCTCCTGATGGATTGAGGCTGGCTCTGGGCTGACGTTTCTCCAGGCCTCAGAGATGAATGACCCAGGAAACGGAAGAAGAGAAAGAGAGGAAGGGAAAGGGGGAAAGAAAAATAAAAAATAAAAACAAACCCTTTAGCTTTTAAATCTTGCATTTTAGGCTGATGGGCATTTGTGATGGCGTGGGGGAGGTGGTGTGAAATGTCAGAGAAATGAAGGGATGGAAGGATAGACCAATGAAGGGAAAGTGAGACAGCGATGGATGTGATTCAGATGTTCTTTCACCATCTCCATCGAGAAGCTCTAAAGCACACACACACAGTAATATTCAACAGATTTTCATGAATATGTGTATGTGTGGGGGGTGTTTATGTGTGACTTGAGTGTGTGTGCATGTTTGTGTGTGTGTAAAGCACATATCGTCTGTGTACCTGCACACCTGTGTGTATCTCTGCAATGTAAAATTAATCAAAGCTTCAAAACTGTTTTGGTGCTGAAACGGCAGGCGTCTCAACCAAAGGAGGGCTGTACACAGCCTTGCCAGCTGGATTAATTAGATTCATTTTTGTTTGCATTTGTGTTTGTGTGCATGTGTGTGTGTTTTGGTGTGTATATATGTTTGAGAGGATGTTTATCTTGGTATGACAATAAACAGCACATACATTTATTGTATCCTTCAGATTTTATCTGTTTGCTACGAATCCAGCCCGTCTAACAAGCAGCTCTAATGACACACACAGCAACCAAACCCCTGCCTGCTGAGAGAATGACCCTGTTAAAGGGCTTAATGACATGGAGAAGTAGTGGTAAACAGCAGTTTTGGATGTGTACTGTACGTGTGTGTGTGTGTCTGTGCTTGTGTGTGTTTATGTGTGTCCGTGTGTGTGGGTCTGTGTGTATGTGTGTATTGAATGCAGGTAAAGAGCCGTTAAAAGCATCTCTGTTGTGCCCTCCCCCTCCCTCCCCCTGCTTGACTCACAGGTCCTGCCACTCACAGCCATTATGCCAGCTCTACAGCAAGCCTGACACTTTACACATACACCCTCACACACATGCACACATATAATACACACACACACCCACCCACATACATACACACACAATACACACACCCACCCACATACATACACACACAATACACAGTCACTCCACCCTAGGAACAGAGAGAGACAGCCATGAAACCCCATCATGGTTCCAGCTAGTGAGGAGAGAGCAGCAAGTTTGAACAGCTTTCAATGGACAGCCAGGGTGTGCACATGAGAGTCTCTAATAGCCTTCACCAGCAACTCTCCCACTCTGTGTCTCCTCCACATCTGAGCTGAGTGGTGGAGAGATGAATCATGTGTGAATGGAACCTTTCCCAGATTAGTTTCAGTGCCTAATACGTAACTTAATGCTCTTTTTCCTTCTCCATGTTTGACGTGCTCTGAAAGACGCCTGGCAGACGTTTTGGGGTGTGTGTGTGTGTCTGTGTTTGTGTGTGTGTCTGCACGAGATTTTAGCATTGCATATTGCACAATGCAGTGGACATACAGTGGTGAAATTGAAAAACGTAAAGTGTATCTCCCGAGTCTTAGACCGAGAGGCAAGGAAATGAATCAATCCATATCCTGCTGACTACTGCCTTCCCTGTGGCACACAGAGCTGTTAGAACACGAAAACCTTCTGTTCCTCTCCTTTTTCTTCTCGTTTCCCTCCCTCCCTCCTCCTCTCCTCTGCCCTGCGAGGCTGCAGTACAGAGCAGGATGCCTCTGTGTTTGACTATTGATGAGGCAGGCCGAACAAAAGCCCCCCCTCTGACCCCTGAATAATCCTTGGCTCCAGCCTCCTCACTAAAACTCAAACCCTAAACTGATCCAATTAAGAGGCTCTCGCTCTGTTACCACAAGCCTTCCACCACATGCACTACCTGCCTGTCTGGCTGGCTGTCTGCCTTTTGCCTGCCTGTGTGTCTGGATGTCTGGCTGTTTTTGCCTGGCTGTCTGGCTGTCTGGCTGCCTTTTTGCCTGTCTGTCTGTCTGTCTGTCTGTCTGTCTGTCTGTCTGTCTGTCTGTCTGTCTGTCTGGCTGGCTGTCTGTCTGGCTTTCTGGCTAGCTGTCTGGCTAGCTGGCTGGCTGGGTGGCTGTTTGGCTAGCTGTCTGGCTAGCTGTCTGGCTGGCTCCTGTAGTGTTACAGGTCTTATCCAGAATTCCACTGGGGCCTGTCCCCAGAGATGGTACACCACCACCAGCATTGCAGGCAGCTCATAATTCAGGTGGGAATTATCTTGTAATTGTTGCATTGTTGTTTCCTTATCTTATCCATATGTAGGCTTAGAGTTTGTTTACCATAATTTATTCACAACACATCAACTTGTTAATCAGTTTTTGTATTGTTTTTGTCTGAGCAGTCTATAGCCGCAAATTCAGGCCAGGTTTTCTCCTTAAAAACTTTTCCTCTGCTCTCTCGCTCTCGCTCTTGCTCTCTCTCTCTGTCTCTCTCCCTCGCTCTCTCTCTCGTTCGCTCGCTCTCTGTCTCTCCTCAGTAGTATGGACCATACAGAGCTGGGAGCTCTGAGACAGGAGGGAGTGTGATGATGGATGATCTCCTCGTCTTGCTCCAGACGGCCAGCCTGTCTGCAGAGTGGACACAAGGACATAGGAGAGCATCGCCTTTACCACCCGCTGCAGTTTGTGTGTTTCTGTGTGTGTACGTGTGTGCGTGTGTGTGTGTGTATGCGTACAAGGTGTGTGTGCGTGTTTAAAAGTGTCAGTATGTCTCCTTTCTCCTCTCCGTCTGCAATTTTCACCCCAGCCCTCCGGCAGGAGGACCACAGTCCAGTCCTTCCCTCCCCATCTGCCCCGGCCCCGCCCTGATGTCCCGCTCCGCGCTCTGACAGCCACAGTTGCTCTGGTGATGGATGATCGTGTGCTCTGTTTCAGTGTCAGAGTCCTGCTCCTCTGATACCTGCCGTGTGTCCCTGTCTAGCTGGGCCTGTCAGGTCAGCCCCTCCTCTTCCTCCTCCTCGCTTCCTTCAGTATCTCTTCTCTTCCTTCGCTTTAATACGCCTGCTGGGACTGATCTGTAGATAAACTTAGAAACGAGACAAACCTGTGAAGCCGAGTGAGACTCGAGCTGCAATCAGTACCGGGGTACATTCTGCTGTAATGCTGTTATTGTCCCATTTTACGATGCATATCAACCCCATTGCTCGATGGGTAAACAATAAATATGAGAAATGTGTCATTTAGGCCATAGAACAACAGCATATCTCTTCAGGGAGTCAGATGGCTGAGCGGTGAGGGAGTTAGGCTCGTAATCAGAAGATTGCCGGATCGATTCCCCGCCGTGCCAAATGACGTTGTGTCCTTGGGCAAGGCACTTCACCCTACTTGCCTCGGGGGGAATGTCCCTGTACTTACTGTAAGTCGCTCTGGATAAGAGCGTCTGCTAAATGACTAAATGTAAATGTAATAACACCATGAACACTTGCAGATCATGTTCAAAGACCGGGTCCACGTGGGATGTGTTTCATGTGGAATGTGTTTCCTTGTGTTTCATCGAGGTCTTTGTTGCTCTGTATTCTGTGTTGTGGTATTGTAAACCTGGTTGTGCAGTTGATGTGGTGAAAGAGCCTCGCTGCGTCTTCACCATAGCGCGTTAGTCTGCTCGGGGCGCGCTCCAACTGTTGATGCCACAGACTGATAGTGTTATTATTTGTCTTACGCATTCGTACTCATTTCAAATCAAGCTTTTCTCAACTTTAATGTCCTCATAAAAGTTCAAAAAATGGTATCGGAAAATGTCCAAATGTGTGAATAAGTGAAATGCAATCATACAAAGGAATTGCGTTGAAACGCGCAGCACAGGCAGTAAAAATACGCAACGGTGAGAATGTAGCGTTACGAGTCCATCAGGCACCATGTTAATAGTGCAGCAAGTCTCTTTCTAACTGTAGATGTCCTTATAATTCTGTCTATATTTCTTATGTACAAGAAATGTTTTGACAAGGATACTTGCAGCTAAAGAGTCACAGTTCCACCAAGAAGGCCATGAAACAGAACCATGGAGCCGTGTGTGTGCGTGTGTGTGTATATGTGTGTGTGTATTCAGCCATTAACATGTAATGTATGACCCTGTTGTCTAGAAGTGTGTTGTTGTGTTACCAGGGACTGGTTAGCCTGGTCTAATGAGCGTTTGGCTCCCGTAGAGAGATGCTGTCAAGCTTTATTAAAGAGGTTATTAGTGCAGGCCTTACGTACTCAACCACACACACAAACTCGTACACACACACACCCATGCTCACACACTCACAAACTTACATACACACATGCACACATGTACACAAAACACATTCATCCAAACAAAACACATTCATACAAACACTCATATAATCTTGCACACACAAACACACACATACACACTACGTATGAACACAAAGCTTACACACACACACACACACACACACACACGTCACACATACAACCACCAAGGCACAGTGGATCTAAAATAACAAAATTACGTTTTAAAACGAGAGATTTAAAGATTAGAGGAGAAAGCATTTGCCAGTAACTGATGACTGCATGGGGAAAAGAAGTGACAAACAGTCAGAGAGGAGCTTAAGTCCAGATGAACTGATGAGAAGAGGATGAAAGAATGTGCAGATTTGGAATGATTTCAGACTATTGTAAGAGTCATCATCCCTCACTGTCTAATCAAAACTATCACAACAGACAATGAAAGTGTCAGCAGGGCACCAGTTGAAGGATGGACATCTGGCTGTTCTTGTCTTGGAAAGCGAGAGATGAGTTCTCAGTCATGATCATGGAGGTCAAGTCAGAGAGGTCTCGTATGATGATTAAAGCCATCAGTGACAGACCAGAGATTAATGGAACAGGACTATTGTTTCTGGCTTTGAACAAAGTTAGCCTTGTTTCAGATGGTGCTTTTGGGTCATATAGACACGTGTCTATGGGTGTAGGTACGTGTGGACAGAGCAGTTGACTGTGGTCAGAAGGTTAAACCATGCAGAGACATGCATTGACAGCTCTCCCTCTCTAGGAGCCAGGTGTGATGAAAGAGAACATGTAGATACTCAGAGATGTCTCATCTCTCTCTCTCTCTCCCCCATCGCCTTCTCTCTCTCTTCAGTCGTTTGGACCAAACAGAAAGAAGGGAATTAACTTGCCTTTCCAGAAATCAGGCATGATGAACATAGAAGTGTGAGTGTGGTTCACCTTCGTCACGTATCTCTGCAATCAAGTACAATGAGAGGTGCCATTCTGAAGAGGCTGAGGAGAACAAACAGACAGAGGTTAAGAACATGGAAGAAGAGTACACTGAAAAGATTAGAGAGAGAGAAAGACACCGTGAAATAGATGGAGAAAGTGGGAGAGCGAGGGAGGAAGAGAAAGAGCGAGACCTTGCAGTATCTGGTCGTTTTCAGTCCGCTGAGCACACAAGCTGTGCTGATTGCTAAGTGTCAAGCATTGTCACAGTACTACCAGCCTCCCCATAACCCCCCCTCCCCCCCACACATACACACCACACACTCGTTCTCCTTCCCTCCCTCTTTTTCTCCTTTCCCGTCTCTATTCCTCCGTCCCCCTGTCTCCCTCTTTCTCTCTAACCTCAGCCCCCCCCCCTCCCCCTCCCGCCACCTTCTCCCCATCTCTATCCTTTTCATCATCTCACAACAATAGCCTACTGATGAAAGCGGCGGAAGGAAGGATGGGGAGAGAGAGGAAAGATACGGCGAACAGAGGAGATAGAGGGAGACCGCAGACTGAAGGAGGGGGTGGGAGAAGCGGAAAGAGAGGGGGAGAGAGAGGGCCGCGTGGCTTGACGCAGCTGCAATTAAGGAAGCCGTTCAGTGCCAGGGAATATGTTAATTCCTCCTTTGTGCGAGCAGCTGATTGGCTATCGAGGAGCAAGCCAGGAACGAGGGAAGGGGGAAATATCGTTACAGACGAGTGTGTGCCTGGCACCGCGTCCATCACAGGCCTCATTTCGTTCCTCAGCCTCCGCTCTGGCGCCCGTCGTTTACTCGCCGGAGAACAGAGGAGACACGCTCGTCTTCTGTTCTCTCCTCCCTCGTCGGCTCCACACACAGCCTTTGTGCACCGGCTCCATACCTCCATACCTAGGACCGCAGGCTCAATTAGCCCGACTCTCCACACACACACATAGTAGAACACAGACTCTCATTAACAGACACGTATGACCTTTACCTGTCGTCATGTCTCTGTGGTACGCTGCATCAGCCCCACTTGTGGCTCCCGGTCATACGGTGGGAGTAGCAGCTCCTGCGTCGTGCGTTTCTGTATCTCCTTTTGCTCTCTTTTCTCGCTCTCTCAGCCTGGCGGAGCTGTCTTCAGGCATGACATCATCAGCTGTCTTCAGGCATGACATCATCAGCAGGGGACAGCACCCTGGCCTGACACCATCTGGCCTCTAGAGGAAGGAGGCACAGTGCTCCGCTCACCACCTACAGCCTCCCACACACACACACACACACACGTGCGCACACAAACACACAAGCGCATTAAGGAACCCAGGAACATGCAGACCCTGCCACCTACACCGTCTGCCAAATAGTCATTCCATCTGCTGTGACAGAACACACACACACGCAAAGAACTCTTTGTGACTCCATCTCTCTGTGGGACTAGATACTATATGGTACTGTATGTAGATGCATCGTATGTACAGTGCCCTCCAAAAGTATTGGAACAGTGAGGCCAATTCCTTTATTTTTGCTGTAGACTGAAAACATTTGGGCTTGACATCAAACGATGAATGTGAAACCAGAGATCAACGTTTCAGCTTTTATTTCCAGGTATTTACATCAGGATCTGATGCACAAATTAGAAAATATCACCTTTTTGTTCGAACCCACCCATTTGTCACGTGAGCAAAAGTATTGGAACATGTGACTGACAGGTGTGTTTTGTTGCCCAGGTGTGTCCTATTACATACATTATTCAATCAATAAATACCACTGAATGTCTACACTCAGGTTCAGATTGGGTAAGATAGGTTTTGTCTATGCAGACTGTATTCAGAGGTGAAAACAACATGAAAACCAGAGCGCTGTCTTTGGGTGAAAAACAAGCAATTGTGAGTCTTAGAGAAGATGGAAAATCAATCAGAGCCATTGCAGAAACATTGGCCATAGCCAGTACAACCATTTGGAATGTCCTGAAGAAGAAGAAAACTACTGGTGTACTAAGTAACAGACGTCGAACAGGTAGACCAAGGAAAACATCAGCAGTTGATGACAGAAACATTGTGAGAGCTGTAAAGAAAGACCCTAAAACAACTGTTAGTGAGATCAGCAACAACCTCCAGATGGCAGGAGTGAAGGTATCACTATCTACTGTTCGCAGAAGACTTCATGAACAAAAGTACAAGGGCTACACCAGAAGATGCAAACCACTCATTAGCAAGAAGAATAGGAAGGCCAGGCTGGAATTTGCCAAAAAGTACAGAGATGAACCTCAAAAATTCTGGGACAAAGTTTTATGGACTGATGAGACAAAGATTAACTTTTACCAAAGTGATGGAAAGGCTAAAGTTTGGAGAAAGAAAGGAACTGCTCATGATCCCAAACACACAAGCTCATCTGTGAAACACGGTGGAGGTAATGTCATGGCTTGGGCTTGCATGGCTTCTTCTGGGACGGGCTCATTAATCTTCATTGAGGATGTAACACATGATGGCAGCAGCAAAATGAACTCGGAAGTCTACAGAAACATTTTGTCTGCCAATTTAAGGAAAGATGCAACCAAACTGATTGGCAGAGCCTTCATCATGCAGCAAGATAACGACCCAAAACACACTGCCAAAACAACAAAGGAGTTCATCAGGGGCAAGAAATGGAAGGTATTAGACTGGCCAAGTCAATCTCCTGACTTAAACCCTATAGAGCATGCATTTTACCTGCTTAAGAGGAGACTGAAGGGAGGAACCCCACAAAACAAACAACAACTGAAAGAGGCTGCAGTGAAAGCCTGGGAAAGCATAAAAAAGAAAGAATGCAAAAGTTTGGTGACGTCAATGGGTCACAGACTTGCTGCAGTTATTGAAAGCAAAGGATTTGCAACTAAATATTAAGTCTTATTCACTTAAATATGTTTTAAGTATATCTGTTCCAATACTTTTGATCACATGACAAATGGGTGGATTCAAACAAAATGTGATATTTTCTTAGTTGTGCATCAGATCCTGATGTAAATACCTGGAAATAAAAGCTGAAACGTTGATCTCTGGTCTCACGTTCATTATTTGATGTCAAGCCCAAATGTTTTCAGTCTACAGCAAAAATAAAGGAATTCGCCTCACTGTTCCAATACTTTTGGAGGGCACTGTAGATGTACAGTCTGTATGTGTGTTTATGTGTATTTATTTATACATAAACAAGGTTATGAAAACAACCCTAGGCAGGTTACAAACAGAAGTACAAAAACATGACAAAACACACACCACTCTGAAGGAAAGCTCACGCACAAGCACACACACAGACACACACACACACAGACACACACCAGTGTGTGCACTAAAATTAGGCAAGTTTGCCGCTCTTTAGAGAGACTTCAGGTCTCTCCTGAATGGCTGTCCACACTCGTAGCTTCAAACATCACACTGGCTGCTTCACTCTCCGAGTCCCTAAATTAACTCTAAATCCATTTACCAGCTCTTCCAACTTAAGCTCAGCGGTTTGGTCCTGGTCTGTGGCAGATTGTGATAATTAAGTTCCAGGTAATTACTGGAGAGCTAATGCATCTTAAATGGTTTCTAAATCAAGGGTAAAGATTTCTTTCAGACGCTGTTTTGCTAGCATGGATTGTGTGCTCCAGGCTTGGTCATTTTTGAGAGAATCTCTCGTCTTTCTAGTCTAGTTTGTCTTTCTGTCAGTCTTCTTAATATCTTATTTCTCACACGTTCTCTCTCTTTTCAACTCTAGCTACCTCCAGTCCTTTACCCCCAGCATCACCAGTGGGGAGGCCAAGAAGGTAGCTTCAGTCCTGACCTGGTCTTCCCCAGGGAACTTGGGCCTGGCCTGCTTTTATTCCCACTAATAGGACCAACTCAGGAGGTATCAACCCACAGTCACAGTCAACCTCAACCTATCTTTCTCCCCCAACCTCTCGTTTCCTCTCCTTTCTTTCTTAGCTTGCCATGTCACAAGAAATGCATTATCCAGAATGACCCTATTGTACTGTGCACATGATAATAAATCTCTTCGATTTTGACTTTTCTTCTCTCCTCTCCTTTCCTCTCTCCTGTTATCTTATTTCCTTTCCCCTCCTCTTTTTTTTGCTCTAATATCACTCCTTTTCTCCCTCCCGAAACATGAATGAACATGCATCTTCTGCTGCCTGAGGAGAAGAGGAGGAAGGGTGTTCTCTTCTCTCTGTACCCCCCACTAGAGCTCTCTCTCTCCCTCTCTCCCTCCCTCTTTCTCTATGTCTACCTCCATCTCTATATCTCCACCTTCCCTCTCCAACACACATAGTACAGTGGGGCTTAACTGATCCCGCCCTCTGAGTAGAACTCAGTCTCTGTGTCTGTCACAGTGTGTGGGGCTGCTGTCCCAGTGGGACTGAACTGGTCCTCAGAGCCACCGTTCTGCCTCCTCTCCTCCCCTCTCCTCTCCTCCCCTCTCCTCCCCTCTCCTCCCCTTTCATGTTGTTGGTTGTTGTTGCTGTCTTGCCGTGACATAGATACATGCAACATACATTTTCAAAGCTTTCTGTACCAACCCGTCAACTTAGACAACTGGGTGAGTTGTCTCGCCTTTGTTCTGGGCTGTGAGTGTGTGTGTGCGTGTGGGTGTGTGTGTGAGTTTGTGTGTGTGTGTGTGTGTACAGCAAGCAGAGCTTTGCAGTTGTACATTTATTGCTCCATCAGCTGCAGTGCATTGCCCACAACCTCACCTCTCTCTGAAGACTCTTTTAATTAGGCTCTAATTGCCTTATTAACTTTAGCCATCGACAAATGACAAAGAGGCTGAGAAAACAGGCTGGGCGAGAGGGGGGGGGGGGGGGGGGTCGGTTAGCAAGTGAAAGAGAAAGAGGAAAAAGGGGAAAATGAAAGATGGGAAACAGACAGAAAGTGGACTAAAGGAGTGAGAGAAAGCGAGAGGGAGAGTAACAGAGAGAGAGAAAAGATGAAGTCTGAAGGACGTGGAGAGGGGGAGACACAGGAAGGTGAGAGCAGGTAAAAGTGAGGCCAGCTCTTGTGGGGGAAAGATGTCAGCTGCTATAAAACATGAAGACAACATGGGGAAGCGTCTGTGAGCCCTGCTGCCTGGAGATTCTCTCTCTCTCTCTCTCTCTCTCTCACTGCTTGTCTCCCTCTCTCTCTCTTTGTCTCTGTCTCTTTGCATCTCTCCTCATCTCTCTCTCTCGCTGTCTCTCTCTCAGTGCATCCCTCCTTCTCTGTCTCACTGCATCTCTGTCTCACTGCATCTCTCCCTCCCTCTTTTCTTCTCTCCATCTTTTCACCTGCACCCTGAGCAAAACCATCACCCCATTCCGTTATCTCTCTAACTCTCCATTACTACCTCTCTAGCGCTCCATCTCTCTTTCTCTGTATCTACCTCTGTATCTACCTCTGTATCTACCTCTGTATCTACCTCTTTATCTCTTTACTTCTCCATCTCTGCATCTTTCCATCTCTCTACCTGCTGGCTGAACACCACTTGTCACTGTCAGCGTAGGTGTGTGCTAGTTACCCTGATAGGACTGGAAGGAGGAGTACAATGTTCTGGATCAAGGAACAGATTGTTCCTATCAATGTCTATTGAGTGTGTGCATTTGTTTGTGTGTTTGAGTTTTGTGTGTGAGCTTTTGTAGAGTGGAAGTCAAGAGGACGAGTGGCTTCTTCATTGTGAGTGTGGTGTGTGTGTGTGTGTGTGGGTGTGTGTGTGAGAGAGTGCTGTTGAGGGCTCCTGTCTGTCACCTCTGCACATGTTCCCCATTAGAGTGACAAACACAGACGGCATCTCATTTCCCCCCTCACAACAAGAAATGGAGGATGGCGAAGAGTGAGCGTGCTGATGAGGAAGCACATCTGTGGCTTATGAGGAACAGCGGCTGCTCAAACCAAGATGGCTGACATGCCTGACTGACTGGCACCTCCCTCCAAACAGAGGCCCGCAGTCAGACAGCAAACCCTCCAGATTGCAAGACAACACCGTCGGTTAGCAAAACGCTGATGGCGCATCACTCATCGATGAGGATGCGAGACGGCGTTTTGAAGTGTCCAGCAATGCGGGAGCTTCTAGTTGACAGGGTCTCCTGATGTCCACCCGTGCTATGCTGGGAATGTGTGGGTGTGTGTGTGGGTGTGTATACGAGGGAGTCATGGTCGGTCACCAGTGACTAAGCTGAGGCCCTCCAGCTCTCCAGCCTATCCATGTGTTGACCACAGGCAGCTCTGCAGCCGACGCCTCAAGGAGCAGCCTGTGTCAGACCATCGCTAAATATTGTTGAAAACATCTGACATACTGTACATATCTGGGCTTGACTTCTCGTGCCTATTGAAATTGGCTGTTTCTAAAACATTCCTTGCAAAAAACTAACGCAAATCATCTGAAATTGCAGTAGACAGTACCAAATCCAGAGGTCGATGAGTAAATAGAAGTTGACCTGGGTCTGTTCTCTCAGTCTATCAGTGAAGAGTAGAACTAGATCTGCTGACAGTTTTGATGGTGAACATTATAAGCAGTCAGATGTTTCCCCCTAGTGGACAAATGAAGGAATTGTATATTTCCTAGTAAGTGTATGATAGTTCAGCTCAAAACAACAAAGCTCAATTTTGACTCCTTGACAAAATTATGAATTCAGTATTTGCTGAATATACTGTATGTGACAAGGGCTGTGCAGAGGTTTTCAGCAACAGGGCCAATATACCACAGAGTTTTCAGTTTAGATTTTCTAAATTCTTTAAGAAAAGAGTCCTTAAGCTCCTGTTGCTTGTCCTCCACCCCGAGAAACGTAATCGAATATTACAACCCCTCTTATCCTCCCTTTTTTCTGAGGGATCAATGAGTTTGGTTAGCTTCTAACAACACCTCCTGATGTTGTTACGGGTGCCTCTCCACGCATAGGCTGTGAATCAGAAAGGCCAAATTAAATTTCTTAATTGGTTTCTGTGGGTAGACTAAAACAGATTTAAATTGATTACCGGTAATGACCTTTTGTGAGACAACGTTGCCTTCCACTGTTCAAGGAGGATTTAACGAAACCAATTAATTTGTTTCACTTCATTGTGTCCTCTTTTTCTCCTGCTCCCGCTCTCGCTCTCTTTCTCCTGTCTCATTTCATTAGTGGTTTGGTCCATGTTACTTTCTTTCACGTACTCTCTCTTTCTTTACTATATTTGTAGCTAAAAGCTTGTACCTCAAAATGTTGTCCAAACGTCAGAAAATACATTTACAATACATTACAACAGACACTTACAGATGCATATGGCGAGTGAAGCAGATAATCAGGAAAGGAACCCGAAAGGGCATATCTAACAATTTTACAGTGGCCATAAATAGTCAGTAGGTCTCTGATGGTCGACTAATCCACACATTAATAAATAAACATATTTGTCCCTCATTACTTACTGTTGAAATCATCTTAACCTTCGATTACACCAAACATTGAACCTTGCCTCACATAAATATTACATATGATACATAATCTTTATTTCTTATGTCATAAAAAATAAATTAAACACTGGTTTCAAAAGATACTAACGTTTGATTGAATTCAACATTTGCCACCCGCATGCCCGGTCATGACTAAGTGGGTATTTGTACTAGCCCCGGGTCTTTTGATCCAATTCCAAGTATATATTTGTACTCCAATTATTTAGCATAACTTATTCTTGAACTTATTTGAAAATATATATATATTTTGTAAAGAAAGTTTTGAAAAAACTGTTTTGAAAGGTTTTAATATTTTTCTCAAAACTTTTCACATCTGGACCTGATATCTGTCGACAGAATATGTGATCTCCCTGTTACATGGCTGAAAGTGTCTGACAAATGTCTGTCCTTGCTATGTATAACCTAAACTCTGTATAAGTCGAGACAACTATGATTGGCTGACATCTTCCCACAGCCTGCGCCTCGTCCATTAATTGTATACAGCGGACTAGTTTATCCCTTATTTCTTAGCGTGAGAAATTGTTGAAATGCTATTAACCAGAGTCGTTTCAAACATGAGTATCTGTACTTCTACTTGAGTGAAGGATATGTGTACTTTTGCCATCTTTGTGACTAAGAGACAACATCTGGTTCAGGTCTATGTTGTGGTAAACCTTCCGAATGTTACATCAACAAGAACCACACACACTGAATGTGTGCAGAATGCTTAGGTGCAGGAGGGTCTATAATAAAACAAGCAACACGGCAAAATGATTGAATGGAAAGAAAACGATTGGACCTTTCCAAAGGAAGCACTAACCAACTACCTGCAGATTTTAAATCTTATTCCAGATGTATAAATAATTAACATTGTAGCACATCAATTAATACATTAACATATTTGTTTCTCATACTTTTCAGAGCATCTTTACCTTCAGGTGCACCACACATTGAACGTTGTCTCACGAAAATATTACAAATGACACATTACATTTGTTTCTTATTTCATATATTTTCTATATACAATGATTTCGATACGACACACTTATATGTTGGATTTAATTCAATATTTGACCCCTGCATGCCCGGTCATGACTAGGATATTGCCGCTGTGTCTCTGTAAAGGAGGTCTGTCTGGATACCAGGTCCTTAACAATGGTTCCACAGTGTTCAGGACCCTGCTACCACTGTCTATCATCAGGGTTTTTTCCTTCATCAGTTCTGGGGGTAACTCCGATGACCACAGCAGACTTCATAATGCAGCTTGAGGTGGAGGGTGAGACAGACAGAGAGAGATATGTGACATTTAAAATTAGAAGATGAGAGATATAATACAGTTTGAGACTGATCAATAGAGAAAGAGATGTAGAAAAAAGGAAACATTAAGTGACATTACCGACTGTGAGGTTGGTTATTCTGAGGCATTTCTCTGCCTGCCATCACCAGTTCTGACGGACTGGAGGTTTGATCATAATCATGTGGAAGGAAAGGTGATCACAGCAGTTTACCTGGTCAACCAGGCTGCTAGTCACCTACCATGTCAGCGAACTGGTTTATGCCCATGGTGAATGTGGTCAGGCCTTTGTCATATAGGATGTTGTGCTCAGTCACCGTCTTCTTGGTCTTCAACCACAGCTGCTTCCTCCTGGCCTCCTCCTCAGCACTAGCATAGGTCTTCCCTGCGGGTTTAAGGGCTCTCTGAGTCAGCTTTACTCTTAAAAGGTACCATCAGGTATAGGCCTATGCATGCAGATTATTCAAACGTGGGCATGAGAGTGACGTGTCAATAGCATTGGTTTGAAGTGCACCTATTTGTTACTATAAAGTACCAAATTTTTGTTTCCACTCTTCAAACTCTCTGTCTAGATCGTCAGTGGATTGAAGGTTAGGCAGATGTTCTGGACAAGTCTCTGTCTCCATGTTCAATCTGACAGGGAAATAAAGAGATTAAGTTGTGAGCATTACAAAAAAGTCGGTAAAACTAAAACTAGTAAATTACTGTCTCAAAATACACTGTAATAAATGTGATTTAAAAGCCATTATCATTCTTTCGTATGCAGTAAATTATTGATTTACAAATGGTTTGTTGAAAGAACTGAATTCTAAATCAGGATACTGCGTAGACAAACTACGCTAGAACCCCGCCCATGTCAGCCGGGCGAAAGGGCGAAACGATTCTGTCAACACTGATCAACTGAAATCCGTTCTTATGACACGTTGAAACGTAGCTTTTATTTAGTTTAGACAAGTTTGGTGGATGAAAACGTCTTTGTTAATAGCAGTACCTATCCATTCTTAGCGCCTGTATTGTGTAATGGGAATGTAACAACAGGGATAGTTTACCTTTTTTCTCGGAGGTCTTTCGCACCGGTAACAGAGAGTCCACTGCGAAAAAACGCAGACCTTGCTCTTCGCTGAGTAATTGTATGTTGACGCAAACGTTATTTAAATAGACTAGTATAATCTAACTCAAAGCACATTTCCTGGTTACTGTTTTAGCCCCTCCTGTTTTAGCTCGTCATCATATTTCTGGTCAAGTCCCGTCCCCTTCTCTGAAGCCAGGTGTCTATACTGAAAACAACACCACAAATTAATTTAATGGGTGTTAAATATAAACCTATGGACCTTTCCAAAGGGAGCACTAACAAACTGCAGAAAATACATTTTATTCCAAATGTATAAATAATTCACATTGTTGCAGTCACAACAACCCTTTATTCTTAAGTTTATTAATTCAATTACAATGTATTCAACAAGACAGTTGCTTGGTTATCATTAAAGCCCATCCTAGCCATATCCCAGCTGAAAAGAAAGCGGTCATTGCTGTGAGAGCTTCTTAATGTAGCCTAAAAACTACAGAGTGCGCAGAGCTGAAATTGAATTAAGGTGTGTTATGCAGTGTGCTGTCCTGTGGTCAAAGTCTGGTCTTCTTATTCAACGCTTACGAAATAAGGTGAATTCAGCAGACCTCCCCAGGCAGCTGCAAAGAAAAAGACATAGATATAAAAATGCAGAAAGTGAGAGCGAGAGAAATCTTTGAGATTTGATTAATGCTGTACTATAGGAGATTGGTCTTGTCAGGAAAGATGACTTGTCAGGAAAGATGACCACAGCAGTTTGTCTGGTCAACCAGGCTGCTTGTCACCTACCATGTCAGAGAACTGGTTCATGCCCATGCTGTATGTGACCAGGCCTTTGTCATATAGGATGTTGTGCTCAGTCACCTTTGTTCTTCTATTTTGTGCCACACACACTCCCACACACACTATTTAAATTGTAAACTGTACCTCATCAAGCCGAGGTACTTCTTGAAAGGATGAGTCAACATGGGAGCTCATGACAGTCCTATAGAAAGTTGATAAAAGACACGCAGCAACAATTACGTATTTTTCGTTACTGACCACAGCAGATTGTCTGGTCAAACAGGCTGCTTGTCACCTACCATGTCAGAGAACTGGGTCATGCCCTGGGTGTAGGTCTCCAGGCCTTTGTCAGATCGGATGTTGTGCTCACTCACCATCTTTTTGGTCTCAACCACAGCTGCTTCCTCCTGGCCTGCTCCTCAGCACTAGCGTAGGTCTTCCCTGCGGGTTTAAGGGCCCTCTGAGTCAGCTTTACTCTTAAAAAAAAAAAGGTACCATCAGGTATTTGTATTGAGATTATTCAAACATGGGCATGACGGTGACATGATTCAATAGTACGGGTTTGAAGTGCAGCTATTTGTTACTATACAGAAGGTTTTAGTACCAAATTTTTACCAAACTCTCTGTCTAGTTTGTCCGTGGAGGGAAGTGTGGTTGTGTCAGTGTCCGGCTCAGATGTTTTCCGTGAGCAAATACAGTTCTAAAAGTCAAATTAGCACAGTACAAGTGGGTAACAGTTACATTTGTATGGAGAGAACAAAAGTTACAGAAAGAATTAAAAAATAAAATTAAGAACAAGAGAGAAAGAAAGTGCAAGGGTTCATTTATTCACGTTTATATCAGAAAAAGATGATGGATTAATGGATGGCTGGATGAAAGTGTTATATAGGTAAGGCCATACCTTTCCAACAAGTATTGTGGGCTGTCAGGCAGAGAGAACCTAGAATGTTTTGTTAGACAAGGTTTTTTAGTTCTATAATATTTTGGTTTGTTGTGGGTGTTCTTCTGTTTTGTGCCACACACACATATTTAAATTGTAAACTGTATCTCATCAAGCCGAGGTACTGCTTGAAGGGGGTTGAGTCCCTTTGGGATCTTAGGACTTTCCTATTCACCTTATTCTTGAAGTCACGATGGGAGCGGCCATCCGCGTATTCTCATTTCCGGTTTACTTTCCGCTTTATAACGGTACTAAAAGAGAATGTCTTAAACAGGCTCTGGTACTAATTTAAGGCTAATAGAGATGCCCAGTGTCAACTGTGCAGTTCGTGGCTGCCATAACAGCTGGAAAAAACAGAATCAGACCCTGTATTGTCATTGTTTTGACCATGGAAAGAAGAGGTCAGAGTGTTGTGGGCCGACATTTACTTTGCACCGATTTCCAGTGTTGTATTGTAACGAAGTAGAAATACTTTATTACTGTACTTAAGTCGTTTTTTGGGATATATGTACTTTACTTTAGTATCTGTACTTTACTTTTTGCCCATAACATGCTAGCATTCTGCTAACGAATGCTGATAAGCATAAGCAACATTAGCAAAAACATTAGCCAGCCAAAACTCTTTCTAGCATGTGTATTGACAGGGAGAGCCTAACCTGTCAGCTGTGTTGTCGATGCCTCGAGAGAAAAGTGGAAGTAACCAGAGCTTGCCGTCAAGCAGTAGCTCTGGTCGTACGATGTGTATGACGTCAATGACATTTTCAAAGGCTTTTTAGAACGGAAAGGCGACTTAAAAAAAAAACATTTGCCTCCCATTTCGAATTCAGAATTTAAAATGCTCTGACATTTTGGTTCTGCTTTGGATACCAAGCGGGATCTCTGGTCGTAGTCAGTCCAAATCAGAGAAGTTGAGGCCCATTGTGTAGGATTCCAGTCCATTATCAGCTCGCTTGTTGTGTTCCTCAATCATTTTCTTGTTGACCAACCAGATAGACTTCCGTCTGGACTCCTCCTCTGCTGATGCATACCTCTTCCCTGTAAAGAGCACAGCTGGGGGGCTATTTATGGCGTGAAATTAGTGCCAGAAAAGCGAGCTCTGTAAAAACGATTTGTAACTTGCAAAAAAGATTTGTGTCTCTGTAGAAAATGATTTGTGTACTTGCAAAAAAAAGTTTTGTGTCTCCGTAGAAGAAAAAAATTTGTGTACTTCGACGAAAAATCGACGAAAGACGAAAATGTCCAATGATACTAGACACAGAAATGGCTATATTTGATTGGCTTAGATGGTTTTGGGAGCAGTGTTCCCGCCTTCTTCTACGGAGACAAAACTTTTTTTTACAAGTAGGCTACACAAATCTTTTTCTTCTACGGAGACACAATTTTTTTTTACAAGTAGGGCCTACACAAATCTTTTTCTTCTACGGAGACACAAAACTTTTTTTTTACAAGTACACATATCTTTTTCTTCTACGGAGACACAACTTTTTTTGCAAGTACACGAATCATTTTCTACAGAGACACAAATCTTTTTTGCAAGTTACAAATCGTTTTTACAGGGCTCGCTCTCTTGGCACTATTTTCACGCCATATGTGGATGTATCACACTGACTTCTTGAAGTCAATGTGAGTAAACGTTGTGTTGTTAGCGAAAGCCCAATTGCATTAAAAAAAAATTATACCCTACCTTGGATTTTAGCCTGATAATTCGGAAATCCTCTCAGATTGGCAGTAGGATTGGAATTAAATGCGTTATTTTTAGTGCTGTCAAACGATTAAAATATTTAATCGCGATTAATCGCATTAATGTCATAGTTAACTTGCGATTAATCACAATTAATCGCACATTTCTATTTCTATCTATTCTAAATGTCCCTTGATTTCTTTTTGTCCCATTCTTTTTTCAAATTTTAATGCTCTTATCAACATGGAAAAGTGGTTCGGATTGGTTCGTGCAAATATTTTTTGTTATTGAAAACAACATTGCAATCGCCTGGCTTTGACGAGGGGGCGGAGAATTTGCATCCTCTGTGTGCTTGGCCATCAAGTGGTATTTCAGACTGGACGTGCTGCAATGATAGCTCATTTTACAACGACAAAACACACAGATCACTTTGGTCTTGTCAATGGAACCATTTGGCAACTTTTTAAAAGTAAACTTTCCATTCAGAATCTTATTGGCATCCATTTCGGCGTCTCGCGCTCGCCATCCACTCAAAACGTAAAGTTAACCTACTACCAGAGAATGTCTCATATCCGTAAACGGGCTCTGCTACTACGCTTTAGCCGGATCGCAAGCCAAACAAGTGTGTGGCGTGCCTGTTGTTTTGTGTCCGGTCTAGCTAGATCCGATAGTTTTTCTAACTTCGGTAGTTGTTGCAACAGCATGTGAAAAAAAAAGTTTGCTAGGCCAAAAAGAGCGTTAATCGCACGATAAAAAAATTGACGCCGTTAATTTGGGTTTGCGTTAACGCCGTTAATAACGCGTTAAACTGACAGCACTAGTTATTTTTTATTCTAACTTCGAGTGCTCGTAATGCATGAACATTCTCTGAAAACTCAAGCAGTAGCCTACTGTAGCCTCCTACGATATGTAGCCCCTCCTACGATTAACCGCGTGAGGTTATCAAAACATCTTTGTGCCTTGAGTAAGCATATGAGGGACCGTTTAGGAAATAATTCAGAATGTCCTTACTCAGTCTAAATTATTTCAGACTGTGTACGAAAACTCTTATTACAAGTAGTGTAGGCTACTTAAAAAAGAGGGGGGTACAGGATCTTTGTTCGGTTCTGCAGTTCTAAGGGCTCATGTGAATCTCTGACATTGCTTGTAAAAAAGAGTATACAAATACAATTTGATGAGATTATGACAAAGGCAACATTGCATTTAAGTTAAAAAAAGGGCATTATGGAAGTGTAACGACAAACAAGGTTTTGTTCCAAATGTTGAAATCATATTTTACACATCAACATGCATATATATTTTATTAAAATTTCACATCCAAACATTGACCAGCACATTGAACGATCAGTGTGTTTACAACATGACACAATGGGCCAAGCTAGTTCCCAAATGTTTCACACAACAAAGTCAGGCTTCTTGTTAGGATGAGGAAGGATGACGTGGAGGGTGCTCCATGTAATGCTCCAGAAAGATACAGGGGAATAATAGATAAGAAGAGAGCAAGGGATGGTGAGAGAAAGACAGGAAGATAGAGAGCGTGGAAGAGAGCAAGACAGAAAGTGAGAGTGTTTATATTGCCATCTAAGGGACAAAATGGATGGAGGGATCAGAGTGGAGATAAGTGGGCCATGATCATGCCTATTCATGTGAACGGAATGGATGGTTGTTCAGGTGGTGTGGGAAAAGGTCCTCCTTTCAGAAAAAAACAGTTGATCAAACACAATATTAGCAGGCAACAGTTCTATCATGACTGTTAGAACAAGATGTACTGTGGATGTATGGATTAAAGAGCTTTTATAAGTGGGTAAGGCCATACCTTTTCGTCATATCGTATGGGATCAGGTGTTGGGGGCTCAGGTGTTGTGGGCTGTTAGACAGGGCAAGCACACACAAAAATGTTTTGTCACAAAAGGTTATTAGTGTTATGATCATAAATATGTTTAAAATAGATACACAATCTGGTTTGTATTGATTTCAAAGGTTTTGCATCTATTTTTTATCATTTGTTTGTGGTTTGTGTGATGTATGGTTATAGGGAGTGTGTGAAGGAGAGTGAGTGGATCATACCATCTCGGATGGGGGTGTGTGAGCATCTTCCAGAAACTGTGGAAGAAAAGCAGGGATAATCAGGTACAACTCAAACACCAATGTGACGAGAACCCTGTCATATGTTTGACTTGATTTCCCTGATGAAATTCTGGCTGTTTGCCAGAGGTCACATTAAAGGTGGGTTCATCATATTGTACACCGTTCAATCTAAGTAGTATTTTTATTTCTAACAGACTGGTGTGATCATAACATTGCAGGAAGACAGAGAGCAACTGGGAGAATGAAAGAAAGAGAAGGTGAGGGTGAGTCTATCAAGCCAGCAAGTGAAAATGGATGGATAGATGGAAATGTAGGTAAGTGGGCCATGGTCCTACCTTTTCATGTGAATGGAATGGATGGTTGTTCAGGTGGTGTGGGAAAAGGTGCTCCTTTCAGAAAAAAACAGTTGATCATACACAATATTAGCAGGCAACAGTTCTACTTCGATGAAGAGAAAGCAAAGGGGGTTTCTTTAATCATGACTGTGTTAGAACAAGATGTGCTGTGGATGTATGGATTAAAGAGCTTTTATAAGTGGGTAAGGCCATACCTTCTCGTCATATCGTATGGGATCAGGTGTTGCGGGCTCAGGTGTTGTGGGCTGTTAGACAGGGCAGGCACACACAAAAATGTTTTGTCACAAAAGGTTATTAGTGTTATGATCATAAATATGTTTAGAATAGATATGCAATCTGGTTTGTATTGATTTCAAAGGTTTCGCATCTATTTTGTATAAATTTTTTGATGTATAATTTTAGGGCGGGGGTAGGTAGGCTACTCAATAGGCGGACTCCGGTCCGGATCCACACCCGGACCCAATACAATTTGGACCAAAAACAAAATCAACATTCTAATTTAGTCATGATCCAAGCTAGTTTTCATTGGTGCGTGATTACGCGCTATAGCCTATAATTTGTTAGCCTGGCTCTGCCCTCCTACGTACTTCAACTCAATTTAAATTTAGCTTCTGTACTAGGTCTGGGAATTCAGCACATAAGTCGGTTTTCTCAAATCAACTTTTTGTTGGGCCAATCAGCGAAAGGCGGGATTGGCTGAGAACGATGACGTTGATGCCGTGCGCTAGTTTGAGTTGTAGTTCAGTAATGGCGGCGGAGAAAGATGCGAGCGAAGCCATTCGGTCTGTTGTGGCGACGCTGCCGAATATCCAAAAGTTAAAGCCGGAGCAAGAACAATCTTTGCTAAGTTTTGTTGGTGGCCATGATGTTGTGGCCACCAACAAAACTAGCCCATTTGATTTTCCAGCTACGGCAGCTAGCTCCTTCGCAGTAGTGGTGAAGGAGTTGGCAAAGGCGAAACGTAGCGATTGGTTATGGCAGATCAGAGTGGCTCTGGGCAGATCCAATAGTTTTAAACTTCAGCAGAGTACCCGCTTTCAAGGAAGTTGACGCTTGGATCCCAGACCCTCTGTGTAAAAATGAAATGTAAGAGTGTCTGGTTAGGACCAGGGATAATATTTTGTTCCTACTAGATGTGGTTTCTATCGTCCATGTCCAATCCCAAGGTCCATTCAGGAGCTGTTATAACTAATCACCATGACAACTCACTCACTCAACGTTGGCCACAACCTCTGTGGGTCACGCAAGTTGTGTGTGTCATTCGCAGCAACCCAGGCTAATCGATTTGCTAACGGTACCTGTTTCTTCCTAGCGAAAATCAGGGCGTGCTCTAAGCACGACAAAAGGCGAAAGGTTTATTCCGAAAATTGCGATGTGTGCAAGGAGACGGTTGCCCTTGTTAAAATTGGTCATGTGAAATGTCACTATGACACAAAGCATGGACACTTTGAACAAAATTAACCCCAGAACTCTGAGGTAAGGGCCAGAAAGATAAACCATCACTGTTCCGGACCCTGGAATGAATGGAAATTTGGTGAGTGGACCCTTTTGGGTTTCTAATTGAGTACCCCTGTTTTAGGGAGTGTGTGAAGGAGAGTGAGTGGATCATACTATCTCGGATGGGGGTGGGTGAGCATCTTCCGGAAGCTGTGGAAAAAAAGCGGGGATAATCAGGTACAACTCAAACACCAATGTGACGAGAACCCTGTCATATGTTTGACTTGATTCCCCTGATAAAGTTCTGGCTATGGGTCACATTAGAGGGTAGTTATAAAGTGCATCTCAAAATTTATAATAGACAAGAATGATCGCGACATAAACTTTTTGTTCAAATTGAGGTGGATCGTACCATGCGGTGCGGGGGTGGATGACGGGGCCTCTGCCTATTTGGCTGTTTGTCAAAATGGAAACATTGAGAATAGCAAAACATTCAGACATTACGGGCACTTCAGAGGCACTTATCAAGTAATTCAAACACAAAATAACTAACGCTCAAGCAAGAGTTTAGCTTTGGATTCATGAACCAATGAGTGCAGGATATCGGTTCAGACCTTATTGCCAGTTGGCCATCGGGGAGGTGCTATTCTTGACCTTCTTACACGTATTAGACTCTATACATACATATTGAAACAGGAAGTGACATTAATACTGTATGACATCTCACATAAATATACACACATACAGGAAACTGAGGATAACCTTTACCAGCTGTTTGTTAAGCGGACTGGAAGAGGCTCCTTGAGGTGGCTTGAGACCCATCGGGATCTCCTTACTCTCCTATAGAAAGTAAGAAAAACACAGACACTCAGGAAAATTAAAACATCTTCAGTAGTGTTCATCTTAGAAGAATTTGGAAGCATGAATATTCTTCTTTTTTTTTTTAAGGAAAACCTGCTTGTATATCTGTGAAAGTTGTGGAACCAACGATCTTGTTTACCAAATCAGAGAAGAAGTTGAGGCCCATTGTGTAGGATTCCAGTCCATTATCAGCTCGCTTGTTGTGTTCCTCAATCATTTTCTTGTTGACCAACCAGATAGACTTCCGTCTGGACTCCTCCTCTGCTGATGTATAACTCTTCCCTGTAAAGAGCACAGCTGGTCTGAATGAACATCTAAGACTTTCAAATATGGTTTCTGCCTTACAGGTATTACTGGAAGGTGAATTGATGACATGGTACCTGAATTTCATTGCCGATATAATTGCCTCATTTTCAGATTTTGAAATTGTAAAAGTTCACGTGAAAGAATAGTACTCATCAGCCAATTTTTTTACTCTAAATGTTATACTGAATCAGGAGTGTTGAGAGCATCTCACCAAACTGAGTCTTCCAGGCCTCAAACCCATTGTCTACATCCGCCCCACCATCATTGGCTACTGGTTTGGAGACGACAAATGCCACAGAAAGAACCAGGACCACCAGGAGCACCACAGACTGCATCCTGGAGAGACAGAGACATTTCACACAAAGCCTGCCTACTCATCATCTATCGACTAGCTATCTCTGCAGCTATACACCCTCACCTATCTACCCTATACCTACTCCTTCTGCCCTACACCTGTACACACCCACCTATCTACCTATATCTAGCCCCCTGCACCTACACACCCTCACTTATCTTCCCTATATATACCCCTGAAACTGTCTACTCTAACCTGTCTACCCCTGAACCTGTAAACTCTCAGCTATCAACTCTATATAACAACCACTGCACCTGTTCACACAATATGTAATTCATCACATATACACCCTCACTTACTGTATCTACCCCTGAATCTATATACCAACCACCAACCTACGGTATGTACCACTACCCCTGTCTACTGTAGAGTTATATGGGTATTGTATCCATGGGTATTTACATTTTGCTCTACCTCGGTCCCTCCTGTCTCTCCTCTAAACAATCACAGATGCACTAAAAAGGCATACCATACCTTGCTCTCCAAATGGAACTGAAGCAGTATGTGAAGATGATGACCAGTGAGTGAATATGATGGTTCACAATGGTTCTCCTGTTCTTATAGTTCTCAGTCACACCCACATATTCTACAATTCGAAATTCTAGTGAAATTAATTATATAAGGGTTTATGTTTGCCAAATACTGGATATTTACCATCCATAAATATGTACCAAATGTCTGTTTGATTTTGTGCTCGTAACTCACTCATTGACAGTGCACAGGAGTACAAAGGTATAGGGAAAACATGACCTGGATTTCAGGAGAAATAGGTTTCGTTAATGTATAGTGTAAGTCAAGTCGAATGGATTTGGGAAATGGACCGGCCGGGATTTTTTCGGAGCTGGAAAGAAAGACGTACTAGCAGTCACATGGATATTGCCCGCATAATCATACAGTATACGTGTCCCCCTGTCCCCCCATAGAATTACGCCTATGTACAAAACGTTTATCATCAATTCATAATCAGTCAAGTAGTAAGTGTATCTGTATGTTACTACAATAGCATTGTGTGTTTATAGGCATCGTGTTCCTCTCAGGTCCTGCCAAGGTACTTTTCCAGATCCTAGAGGTGACATATGGTTTGTTGACAGACATGAAAGACTGAGCCTGGTTAAACAAGGGAATGGCTTTCATTGAATAGGCGAGGCCCAAGACATAGTACAATCAATCCACTAAGCACACACTTTCTGTAACCTTACTTTTAAATCCTCTTCTATTTCAGTTTAAGCACACCACGCAGATGAACTGTCTACAATATGTATCGGACAATCATTCAACAGCCAGCATGTGCACAAAACGACACGTTTTTCTAAAGTTTTACATCTCTGCATTTAATTCCATTCATGAAGTTTACAGTACAGTTTGGGTGCCCATATGGCTTTAAGTGCATACATGTCTACTGGAGGTATGGAGAAGGGACTAGGAAGACTGCCTACTTACATGAATTAGTCCGCTATAAATTTCTATGAAATTACATTGAATTATTTATTTAATCTTCTCCTCCATGGATCTTACGTAGTGGTGCTCCTGAATCATCTGCGAAGGCAACATTATACACGTATGTAGTCAGTACAGGGGCGTTTTATTTGTCTTCATGTCTAAAGAGCTGCCTCTTTTGGAGCTCCACTGGTTTCCCTGCAGAATTCACCTGCATTTTTCCAGACTTCCCCTCAGACCAGAGGGTAACTGGCTGCGGTGGCAATGCCACACTGGTTCTGCTTGTTCCTGGTCATCATGATGTAGCCCTTGGATCCCCAACTCAAGCCCCAGCTAGACACCACCCAAAGCAAAGACATATTACAACTTAGTGAGACCTTTCAAGAGAGATAGAAAAATAGTTGTCAATCCATTGTTGGAAACATCAGCATTTTAAAATGGGTCTCTTGACTTGTGTGTGTGTTTGTGTATGTGTGTGTTACCTGTTCTTCACCATCCAGTAGTCCTGTCCGTTGTCAGTGCCATAGCCCACAGCCAGAACACCATGGTCCAGCTCAGAGCTGCTGCAGTCAGGCTCATCATACACACCTGGGAGAGGAGCCAACAACCAACCACTAAGTGTCAACCAAACACACAGCACCAACACTACTACCTTGTCCCCAAACAAACAGCACCAACACTACTACCTTGTCCCCAAACACACAGCACCAACACTACTACCTCAGTGTTTCCTCTATGTTGATTTTGCCGCCACGGCTAAATTTATGCCGCCACGGTATCAGAAATAGGGCTGTACAACAGGCTGTCTATCAGCAGTGGTTGTTAGAGGTCATGTCGGAGAACAGCACGGACATGCGCTGCACACCGCAGTTACATTTACATTACGTTTAAAACATTTCATTTAGCATATACTCTTATCCAGACTGACTTACAGTAAGTACAGGGACATTCCCCGAGGAAAGTAGGGTGAAGTGCCTTGCCCAAGGACACACAACGAGAATTGAACCAGCAACCTTCTAATTACTAGCCCGATTCCCTAACCGCTCAGCCACCTTACTCCCACAGTTGAGATTGTGTGTGTGCGTCCTTGAGAACTGTAAGGCATATAACTTATGTTGTCAGTTCATTTAAGCCTGTTCTTGTTTTAGTCTATAGTTCTTGCAAATTAAGTTAACTTGTGATTTTCGTTGTTTGTATTTTTCCCCTGCTATCTAAATTGCACGTCTATTGATTTGATAGCGATTGCTGAATGCCCTTATTCACGTTTGTATTTTAGGTGTATTATTATGCTGAAGTAGTTTTATTTGGTTTTATTGTTATTATTTGCTACAGAATGCTTAACCTGTCAATATCAAATGAAGCAGACAGTGTACATGCTTTCGAGTACCTTAATTGATAGGCTAGGCTGACCATTTACAATAAGTTGTTACGTCAATTATTAATTGCCAGCATTTATGCCATTTAGAACATAGCCTACTTTATGAGTGGAAGGTGTCTTTAAGTAGCCTAACCTTATTGCTTTAGGGGAAATAGGACGAAAAGATTACATTAGCTATCAGACTATAATATTAACCTTCTCTGAAATATAGGGTTAGGGTTAGAACTTTGTTTGTTGTACAAGGTACAGTGTTGTCTTAGAGGAAACACAGCACCAACACATTGTTGGTGCAGTATATGGTATTTGTCCACAACCACACACAAATACCATATACTGACAAAACTACTGCTTCAATCAAAGTTTGTTAATGTCTAAGGGACACTGTGCATGTGACTAATTTATGAATTGAACATTATGGGGTGTTCACATCAGTTAATCTGATCTTTTCAGACGACATGGCAAAGTCATGTACTTTGACACACATTTGCTTGTGCTAGAGGTCACTTCAATCTGATAACCCAGTTACTGTATCTGTATCTCTAACCTGATTCGTAAAGCTGGAAGGAGGAGTGTCCTGCGTCAATGGCAACAGACACAGGTCCAATGGTAGCCACAGCTTCCTGTAGGGCGCTCTCGTCACCGGATGTAATGTCCACAAAGCCAGTGCAGGTAGCACCAATGCTTTCGGGCTTGTAACGGCACTGGCCATCCTGGGTGTGGAAGAGTTCATGTTTGTTCAACTATTAAGTGGATGGTGTGTTTTGTGTAATTTTTTATTTAACAGAATATCACAATCTAATCCTTCTGTAAGTGTGTATGGGAATATTATTAAATCAAGTGTTTGGAGTACGATGTGGAGAGTTTAGGTGCAGAGGTGTATCACCAAAGCTATCCACTAGATGTCTGTATTGTGCTGCGTCAACGAAACTTCAATTAACTTAACACTGGAGTCTGGTCCTGCACACTGTTTCGTGTGTGTCTATGATTGAATGAGGAGTGTGCGTGTCTGTGTGTGTTTCCACCACCCACCTCAGCCTCGTAGGGGTATGAATCTTCAGTGTCCAGGCCTCCGTTGGCCTTGATGTACTGGAAGGCCTGGTCCATGAGGCCGCCCATGCAACCCATGTTTCCATAACTACCGGAACAGTCCACCAGCTGCTGCTCGCTGAGAGACACCAGCTTCTGGGTCTTCCTGTAAGTCTGTCCCTCCAAGGAGCCCGTCTGAGAGGGAGAAATAGAAAAAGGGAAAGAGTGAAAGAGAGATAGGGAATTGGCCAATGGGTGAACAAGTGGGAAAGGTAAGATATACATAAATATACAGTAAATAACATACCATACACAATATAATGTATTTATGTATGAAGGAAGCCTTTTCACCTTGCCCCTCCTTCACCCAAACCCTACAGTGGTTCTTCCCTCCATCCATTCCTACCCCTCTCACACCTTGCTGAGGGCCCCACACTGCTCCTCTTTCATTCCCTTCCACCTCCTAGCCATCTCATATCTTCATCCATTTCCTTCCCTCCCTCCCTCAATCAACGTCTTACCGTGCTGAAAGCCCAGCACGAGCCACAGTCTTTCTGGTCCTTGACATCGGTCACGTAGCCCTTGTCCCTCCAGTCCACAGAGTTGGGCAGCTCAGCGTCGCCCCCTGCATGTGGGAGGAAGGTGGAGCCTCTGCGTGGGGCGGAGGAGTTGAAGGAGCCCAGGCAGCCCTGGGAGATGAGACGTCTGTACTCCTCGTTTTCCTGGAAGGGTACAATCAGTGTTTGAACCACAGAGCATCATCAGACAAAAATGACCCAAAAAATCCTCAGTGAGAAGATGAGATTTCATGCATTGAGAGCTCAGATCCAAATATGTTTCATACACCTACAAAGATAAACAAGTTAAATTATTACATTTGTTTGGCTCTACTGAGTACAACCCACCATGTCAGCAAAGAAGGTCATGCCCAGATAATAGGACTTAATGCCCTGGTCTGCCAGCATATTGTGGACCAGCACCAGCTTGCGGTTGGAGATCCAGGTGAGCCTCCGCTGGGCCTCCTCTGCTGGGGAGGTATATATCTTTCCTTGACACACACAAACACACACACAAACAAAATCAACTGTCAGAAGACCAGCTTGTTACATTCTAAGATCAGTTTATATAATTTAACTTCTGAAATCAGCAGTGAAACGAGGCTGTATGTCCTCCAGCTGGACCAGGTGTAGGTCTGGTCTTTTATACCTCTATCCATAACTGGTTAGCAATATTCAAAACAAGAGTGCGTTTTAATGGTTTTTTATTTCAGGTAAAACAGAGCATTGGATGTAGCAGTTATGTAAAGATCATGATTTAGCGGCAGGAGGTTCCCCAGTGTTTAGTGAATCAAGATTTAAATCACAACACTGTGGCTGTCTGAGGCACACCACAAAATCTGCTGTTCTTCTGCCAATACATTTAATCATTTAGCAGACGCTCTCATCCAAAGCGACTTATAAGTACAGGGACATTCCCCCTGAAGCAAGTAGGGTGAAGTGCCTTGCCCAAGGACACAACATCATTTGGCACGGCTGGAAATCGAACTGGCAACCTTCAGATTACTAGCCCGACTCCCTCACCGCTCAGCCATCTGACTCCCTACAAAGACAATATTGTTGCAAGAGAATAATAAACTGGGTGAAAGATGAAGAGGTCTGTCCTTAAGAGACCCATAGAGATAAGGAGTGGAGGAGTGTGTGAGACGGCAGGTCTCTTACCATACTTCAGCGTCCAGGTGTGGAACTCCAGGTCCTCCAAAGAGAGACTGGCAGCACTCACCGCCACCAGAACGGCAGCAACAACAACCAACAGCTTCATTCTGGTGGAGGCAGGAGAGGAGGCAAAAATGGTTGACAGAGATAAGAGGGTAAAAGGGTTTGAGATTTGAAAGTCTCCCTAATTGTCTTTCTTGATTTTCTCACAGGCGATTACTTTTAAGATTCAATAGTTCAATGTTTAATTCTAGCTCTTTGATTATAACTATTTCTCTTTCTCCTCATTTCTCAATCAAGGTTTTGTTGTCACTCGACATCTGAAAGTTACAGGAAATTACTAAGTGTGTATGTGTGTCTTCATGTATATGAATGTGTAGTGAGTGTGAAGTCTGGCTGCTGCTTACCTTTCTGTTTGTGGTGGAAGTTGAGGTAACACGTCTAGAAACCACCTGCAATGGATAGAGATTTTGTCTGGGTGCTGCTCTTATATATACAGATACACACTTATATCGCAGTGTGTCAGGTGCTCGACGGTCTGTCGGTCATAAACATTGGCATGAGGAAGACTGGAGAATGGAAGGAGGAAACAGAGAGAGAGAGAGAGAGAGAGAGAGAGAGAGAGAGAGAGAGAGAGAGAGAGAGAGAGAGAGAGAGAGAGAGAGAGAGAGAGAGAGAGAGAGAGAGAGAGAGAGAGAGAGAGAGAGAGAGAGAGAGAGAGAGAGAGAGAGAGAGAGAGAGAGAGAGAGAGAGAGAGAAAGAACATGGTAAAACAGACAGACAGTTTGGTGGGTTCTTGGACAGTCATAATAATCATCAATTCCTGCTCTTATGTTTCAACAATTTCATTAACATCCATGCATTATTTTGTTTTGGCTTTTTGGACCAAAGAGAGATAACAATAAAAGTTGACCAAACATTTTTTTACAGAAATTCCCATGTCTTAACTGTAAGTGGTTTGCCTGTGTTTGTTATAGTGGTGGTGGTATAGTGTGTGTTTGTGTGTGTGTATGTATGTGTGTGTGTTTTGTGTGTCTCGGTGGAGACTGAGGCCTGCGCAGGGTCTTCCAAATTTCTTCCAGTCAAAACAAGGGGAAGTTTCCTGCATATTTCCGGGCAGTGCGACTCACATGCTGCAGAAGGTTTCTCTTCAGCCAGGTGTTCTTGGGGAAGTTTAACTGAAGAGGAACCAAATACAGCTGTAGTACACAGTCCCCACACAAGCAGAGATTAGGCACACACACAAACATGCTGTGCACGCACACTAACACAATCCTTACAACCCACAATACATATATACAAGCCCATTTATCTGATTTGTAGCTTTATTAAATTATAACGGCAACTTGACAAAGAATGCTGACAAAGAATCCCGTATACATCTGTTCTTGTTGTTCTGTAACCTTTCTCTAAAATGTTCCGTGGGTAGTATCCTTCCATCACTAAACCACATGGCAGCAGGGGAAACTGTGGTGTACGTGAAGCTTGGTTTGGTCCCAGTGTTCACCGCCATTGTATGACAAAATACGATGTCTCTCTCTCTCTTTCTATTTATGCATAGGTACATTCAGGTACATATGTGTGTATGTATACAATGTATATGTATACATATATATATATATTCTCATACATTTTTTGTCTTCATCCACATTTTTGTTAATTTTTATTGTCAAGAGAATCTCTGACTGAATTGCTTTTGACTTTGCCTTTTTTTAAACCATATAATTAACCTCACTGCCAATGCAGAATACATCTTGTCTGGGAGTTCAAACCTTGAGTCACCTAATTCTGTTTCCATCAATGACAGATCACCACTTCCTGTTATCTCAATCACATTTCCTGTTTGCAGCCTAATCCATGTGCTTTTACTGTAGTTTCAATCTGAATTGTTCTCTTTCTCTTTTAAATTCAGGGAAATTCACTCAGTTCAGTGAACGATTCAGAGCCCAGATAGAGTTCCGTCCCCCTGACATTTACAGTAAGCTATTTAATTCAGCCTTTAACTATATTCACACAGTCCTCCCTGCAGGATGGTTTAGAACATAGCAGAGCTTTAGTGAGCAGCCTCGGTGACTTAGGGTAGATTCATGCAGAGTCATAGAAGGAGATGCAGAAAGGGAATGATTCCTGATGCGTCGTTCAGTCACAAGACAAAACCACATACTGTAAAACATTAAAAAATATATATACATCCTAAAACACTCATATCAGTGAACTCATTAAACATACTGTCTTGTTTTTCTTGATAGCTGCATGTCACATGTTCAGAGCCTTGTCAGCATTCAGCCCCACACTCATAAATGCCTCCGCCATGCAAACATCATTTCCAAACAGTATGTCCAGGACAGCTTGTCTTCTAACACGATTTTCAATTTTACAACACTGAATTGAATCTGAATATGATTGATTATTCAAATATCAGCTGCACAATTACCATCCTAAACAACATATATAACTGTTCTAAGATACTTTTTCACACAAATTAGTTCATAATGTTGAAGACATGTTTACACTGACATATCATTTGAATATTGAGAGCAGGATTTCTGGAGGTCTGATATCACCTCACCCACAGGAAGTGACATTTTGACACAAAGTGAGACCACCAGAGTTGTACAGTGTTACAGTGGAGCTACCACACACATACATTCACACCCACAGTTGACTGTCATAAAAAAGCTCATGAACTTTGTTCAATAGGAAACCTTGGCAGGCGACCAAAAGACTGTATCACCTGACTAGAGGCTCCTGCATTGGTTGTAAACTTTACACACACAGAGTATCACATTTGTCAAAATTCTGTTAAACAGCAACTGAAATCTCAGGCTGAGAAGGTGGACTGAGATGGAAGAGAGTAGAAGCAGCTCATTATATTATATACCACTACATATTTGGAGCTGACGTTTGATATCGAATTGGCATCAAAGGGACTCTTAGCTCCAATGGACAAGAGGCTAATCAAACACAATTATATTTATGAAACTGCCTGTCAGTATGCTATCTGTGCTTATCAGTATGCTAAGTGTGTATTTGGGTGTCAGATGGCTGAGCAGTTAGGGAATCGGGCTACCAATCAGGAGGTTGCTGGTTTGATTCCAGGCCATGCCAAATAACGTTGTGTCCCTGGGCAAGGCTTTTCACCATACTTGCCTCGGGGGGAATGTCCCTGTACTTACTGTAAGTTGCTCTAGATATGAGCGTCTACTAAATGTAAGAAATCACACGGTTCCTGACCTTGTTCCTCATCTCAGTGTCAGGTGCTCACATGGTCAGCTGAGCGGTTAGGGAGTCGAGCTATTAATCATAAGGTTGCCGGTCTGCTAAATGACTAAATGTAAAAATGTAAATGTTATGGTCAGACTGACCACAGTTCTGTCCTATTTCTATCTCTTTTCAGCAAACCATGACTGGAAGTATTGGGGGAGTTTAGATTAGGAAGACCTGATGACCTAAAAAAATTCCCTGAAAGGGAATGACAAAAATAAATGACCAATTCAGACACATGATGATTATGGCTAACAGCAGACTGGCTCTTTCAGTCACAGGTCATAAGCACCTGTGGGTTGGTATGATCACGTCAGCAGAATGAATAGGATCTTTTGTTGCTTGCTTTTAGGTACCAGCAGGGGCAAATCTAGGTTCCCACTTTTGGGGGGGCTAAGCCCCTAGATAAAACTATAACTAGGGGGGTCTGGGGGCGTGTTCCCCCAGAATAATTAAAAAAAAATCATTTTAAATAGTGTCTAGTGGGTTTTAGGAAGAGAAATTAACACATTTAGATTTAAATATTATTATTATTATAATTTTTCTATAAAGAATTTGGGGGGGCTAATGAAACTTTTGGGGGAATGAAACTCAAGCTCCCCCAAAATAGGGCTAGATACGCCCATGGGTACCAAGTACACCCTTGCATGTTGTTTAATTGTATCTTATTCAACTACATGCTCTTATGGTTCTTCCCTTTGGGATTTATTTAGTTTTCACAATGTATGCTTCATGTTTTGGTTACCCGCAATGTGTGGGGCTATCTCGTTGTTATGATCAGTGACCTTTGCACTTTTGGAAAGCTCTCTTTTGGAAGTCGCTTTGGATAAAAGCGTCTGCTAAATGCATAAATGTAATGTAAATGTAAATCTCACCAGCAGAGGGCAGCACTGTCCCTGGTGTTTGGGCTTTGTTGCGTCCTCTGGTGGCTATGTATCTATGGCTGAGACTACATGCAGTACATGGTTAACTGTACGTGGAGTTCCGCTCTATGCATTTTCCCCAGGCATTCTAAGGAGGGAATAATGGTTCAGGGTTCCTTGGAAACCATGTTCACCCAAGATGGTGCACAGAGAGCTGCCTAAACAGACTAATCCGAGAGGGCATCTTGTATCTCTGCCCTGCTGGTGGGTCACCTCATCCAGATCATACAGATAGCGAGCCGTTTCCCAGCCTGAAGAGGATGTAGACAACTATGTACTATCTGTTTAATCCACCAGGGGTCATAATAAACTGTAAACCCCTTTGACAGTGCTGCCCTCTGCTGGTGAGATCTTATTTGATCTACTCCTCAGGGTTCAGACAACCTACAGTGCCTACATGTGTAGGATGTCGTGTACAGAATGGCTGGGACTAGGCCTTGTCCACTGTTCTAATTGGGGCATCAGAATCATGTGCTGTTACAGTAAAAAAATACATTGAAATATGACATCATTACAACCCCCACTGAAGAGGGGGTTGTCAGGCATTTTTACCATCTCAACAACTCGAGTCATCTTTCCTTTAATGACATTGACTAACCAGAAGGGTCACACTGTCCTTGTTGGCATCAGTGATTGCAGTTGTGTGGCACTATGGCCGTCACTAGGAGCAAAGCGGACCTCTGGTAAACTTTGCCTAATTTCATTACTCTGCATGTGTTTCCTCAGCTTAGAGGCAGCTTAGAGGCAATCACGTCTCTGGCGTCCTCGCCGGGGAAGGGCCTACAGTAATGTTAGTCAGTGAACACTGCGCCACTGCCATACCTCAACACCATTTGATTATTGGGTCAATAACAGAGCACACACTTGCGCATAGCTGGAATGGTTGGAGTGTTCTCCCGTTATACATGATTGGCATTCCCAACTCGTTCCCACTTTGAAGGCGACAAACTGTGAATCTGGGTTGGAATTTAAATGGAAGTGTTTTCAAATTGAAAGTGATTAGGAACTTATATTCAGGACTGCAACCCTGTTGAAGATATTGCATTTAAATGTGTGCATTTATTCACTTAGCAGACACTTTCTCCAGAGTGAATCAGGTATTAATTTACATCATTCACATAGAAAATGTTACACGGAGGTCACTGGTGACTATGTTTACTAGAATAACTTCACTACCTTGTTCTGTAAGGTATGTTTAAAAACATTATTTTCACAATTGGAGCCATTGACTCTCTGGTTCACCTGTGTCAGAGACACCTCTAGATGATGGGAAGGATGTGCAGTCCTGGGTGTTTCAAACATGATTTGATCAAGTGAGGATGAGGGATGTGGTGCACATACACTGATGTGTAATATGACATTGCATATCATTATTGATGCAAGATCTTGTCTTAGGCTCACTATTCGTGTTTTCTTCCCGTACTCAACCTGTTTTTTTATCATGGCACTGAAGGGAAAAACCTGAAATTATCATAAAAATATTTATTGACAATCATATTCTTTTTTAACAAAGGCCAGAGAAAGGACACCATTAATAACATATCAGAACAAGACTACGGTCCAAATTCAAAACATTCAAAATCATGTGTAAAAACAAAAGAAACAAAAATAAAACATTTACAGAACATGTTGAATGATAACAGTTACTGTGAGTATCTCCAGTCTCTGGGATTCTGAGCAGGTGAGCTGTGGTAAAGCTTGATATGTTTACATTTGAAATCACATTTTGAAACAAATCTCAAAGTGAGATATATGTTTAAATACATACTTCAGTTAATTCTGCTCAACACATTGACAATCTTCTCCTTCAATTGTCACAAGAAAGAAAACTGGCTTAACCACAGTATTTTCAGATCACTGGCCAAATCAAAATATAGTTTTAGAAACAAACAATAAACACCAATAAATAATACTTCTCAGGAAAAGAAATAACTGAAACAGCATAAAGATTACAATCACAACCCAGTCTTGGACACAGCCAGAGGGACATCCCTGAAATGCCGATAAGTTGAAGTGGATGCCACAGTCCCAAAGGAGAAAGAGGCAGAGACAGACAGAGATAGGGAGATGGTGAAAGAGAGGAGGGAGAGAAAGAGAGAGAAATCAACTAATCCAGTAACAAATTGATGGTAAGTTGTTCTGTCCCTATGCCATCTTTTTTTCATCCTCCCATCCTCCCTTAGTCTGTCTGCTTTTGTCCAAACAGGTCAGTGTGGCTGACGTGATGCCAGAATCCCCCATGCTGCACCAGTGAACCGACAGATAGAAGCGAGGGATGATCAGGAGGCGAGAGAGGAAGAAGAGGAGTCAAACAAACACATACCATAATCGGGTCTCCGATGCTCTCTCTATCTCTCTCTTCCTCCATCTATCCCTCTCTCTATCCTCACCAGAAGGCCTTTATCTCCATGGTGCACACACTCAAGCCTGGAGAGAGGGAGTCCTGGCATCATGGACCGAGGATGGAGGAGGAGGTGAGGGAGGTGGGGGAGGCGGATGGAGGGAGGAGTGGGGGAGGAGTGAGGGATAAAGGACAAGAGGCTGTTCAATAGGACCTGTCCAGAAGCAAGTCTAATTGGCTGTGGTAATGATGGCTGGATGGAGATGGCTGTGTGGAGTCGCTTGTTAAAACCAGTACAGATCCTTGCCTTTCTTATGGTGCTGAAGGCCTGAGAGAGAGGAGAGAAAAGAAGGCAGAGAAGAAAGAAAGGAAAGGAAAAAAGGGCAGAGAGACAATAGTGAGCAACACAATGAGACA
>NC_061062.1:13055020-13087520 GCF_021917145.1 Hypomesus transpacificus
TCTTTTAAACAGACATGATTCGTTGCCAAGTAAAGTCTGAAGTCATGTGAAGTATTCAGTGTGTTCTCAGTGTGTCACATAGGTGTCAGCTGCAGGTTGCACACACTAACCATTCCAACACAGGGGAAAAAATACTCTACACAAATGTATGACAAATTATCACCTATCCGTTAGACAAACAAATAGAAGTTTTCACACACTCCACACCACAACACATGGCAAAGCTAATTGACCTAAATAAACTATTTGTAATTTCCCCTCCTGAAGCTAGAGACTGCTGTGAAAATATTTTGAAGACTTCCTCTCAGGTTTAATAGTTTTGTCTCTATTGGATTCTCTAAATGTTTTAAGGTACTTGGTTGGCCCAGCTATGCCAGTCTTTTTGACAGACACTCTAGAAGGCCTGAGAGAATAGTGTGGAATATTTGCAGAATTCCATGGACGAGTGTCAGCTGAGGTGGAATGCCTCTGATGGCCGTGTGGACGAGGTTGTTGGGAAGTTACATCGTCCCTCTACTACGTACCTAAGGGAGGGATCAGGGGTTTCTGCCTGTAATTCCATGTCTCACTACGTACTGACCACACTCTGTTACTGGGTGCGCTACTGGATATAATGTCATGAAAACAGGATTGTTAGCCTGCGTAGCTGCTTTGATTTGCCAAAAATCATAAACTCTCTCAACTCTCCTACTGTTCCTTTGCATTGCATATCTCTATTTTCACAAAAGCCAAATATTAATATGGCATTAAACTGTTACAACCATAAATGTCATCATCTGCTGAGAGATTGATATGGGGTGTTTATCCACAGTAACACAGATGTCCTTCAGTAAATTGTACTTTCATGCTTCATGCTTTCAGTTTTAGAAGTAGTCCATTTTATTTCCACAACTAAAGCTCCAGAACTGCTGTGTGTGTGTATGTCTGTGTGTGTGTGTGTGTGTGTATGTGTGTGAGTGAGTGTTGTCAGGAACGAGCAGGGCAACACAGGCCCGTGTACAAGTGATGCAATGTTGGACGACTCAAAGTTACAGCGTGATCAACAGCTGCAACTGACGGAAGGGAGACCTCGGGTATTAATGACCATGACTGAATCTCTCTCTCTCTGGCTGTCTCCATTCCTTCTCTCTCTCTCTCTCTCTCTCTCTCTCTCTCTCTCTCTCTCTCTCTCTCTCTCTCCTTCTCTCACTCTTCCCCTGTCTTCCCCAGCAACACATATACCTCATCCATCCTTTACCACCCTGCCCTCCCCCTGGAACAGCCGCCTGCAGTCATTTGTCTCTGCTAGGCAGGGACGTGTGTATGTGTGTGAGTGGGTGGGTGGGTTTGAGAGTGAGTGTATGTGAGTGTGTGCGTGTGTGTGTGTGTGTGTGTGTGTGTATGTGTGTGTGTGTGTGTGTGTGTGTGTGAATCTTCATGTACATTTGGTACAGAAACACTTGTCATAGGGTTACCAACTAGTGAAGGGTGGAGGGCTGGACGGATGACTCTCTTGACAAGGAACACACTGATCAAAATATGCACCTGTGTGTTTGTGACTGTGTTTTGATGCAGGTTCATTCAGATGTGCGTGCATAAAATTTGCACCTCCAGCATCTGTGTGTTCACTTGCCTGTTTGTGAGTGCATGTGTGTGTTTGTTCCTTTACGTGTGTGCTGAAAATAAACTTAAATTACGTCACCCTTTGCTTGTGACCCCTTACATCTAAGCCACGCCCCTCTGGGGCTAAATGTGAACTCCTTGGGTCGACCCGATTGGTCCGCCTGATTCCTATGCTGCAACAGTAACAGCAACCAAGTTTATTTAGAGCACCATTCAGATCATAACACCCAGAATACTTTATTAACATTACTAAAAATACAGAAGCTGTTGAGTAAAATAAAGTCACATCTAAAGACTTTTATTAGTCCTGCCATGGTCAGCCAATACAAACTGACACAATAAAAGGTTATTTGAAGAGTGCACACCAAACAGCACCTTAGAGTCAAACACACACACAGTTTGGACATAGTTAGATGGACAGTGCAAGATGAAACTGAGACCGTTTAAGCTAACTCCTGAAACAACACAGTCTTTATTAAGGTCACAGCCTGGTGAATACCCAAAGGGTTGGCTCCTAGGATTCCACTGTTGTTTATCCATGCCTACTTTAGCCTGAGTCGTAGATGATGTCCCGCTCCAAAGTGTGTGCGTATGTGAGTGTGTGTGTGTGTGTGTGTGTGTGGGGGGTGGGGGGGGTGAGAGAGTGTGTTTGTATGTGTTTGTATGGGCAAAAGAAAGAAACAGAGACATACAGCTGTTGCCCGTTGTCCGGTTCCAGATACACACTTGTGCACACACACACACACACACACACGCACACACACATGCACAGAGACCTCTCAGCTGTCCAGATCCATCCCGGAGGACTGACAGACACTGGCCCACTTATGGACAGGTTTGACAAAGGCCACTTGCTTCCCCCAAATGTTAGTGATAAATCATGAGAATTAAAGCAAGTATATCCGTGCAGCAGGTTTGTCTTCTTGAAGCTATCATGTTCAACTGACTTCAAAGTCCATCGTTTTTTTGTCCAGCTTTATGGACAAAAGTCAATTTTCAAGTCAGCCATGGCCAAGACAGACATTGTAGGCAATTACATTTTCGCACACCCACTGTTGTACAAACACACAAACACGCACATATCAATGACGACTGCTAAAAAACTCTATGGACAAAGAGCTATTGAATGTGGCATTTATGGTTGAATTGTTGATTCAAGGTTACCATTATCATACTCACAGTGTACTTATTTCATTCTGAGACGCTGTTCAGAAATACATTAAGTAAACTATGTTATTATAACGGCCATGCGGCAAAGAGTGTTTTTGTTTTTACGTCCCACACACACACACATAATGTACATGCAATGTATCTTACAGCAGCATATATACATTCACTGTCCCTTAGACTGGCCTGGCCACTGTTTATTAAGGACTAACCCTCTCAAATGGACAGAATGTGAATTAACAGCATCCCAGCCATGGCTGGCGAGTGCCACATTCCTGATGTCGTCCCGCCGTGCATCCCCGGCGGCTCAAAGCTCGAGGCACTGCTGTAGGGTCGCTGATGTCATGCACACTGCTCTGGGGACAGGGGATTGTCACCTTCCTGACGGAAATTCCAACAGAGTAGGACCAGAAACCTCGGCTGGGGAAGTTGAGAAAGAACACATTGAATGGAATGTCTTTTAGGCAAAACATTTTCCCACATTTCACCAACCTGTGGGGTTGGTGAAAACAAATTAAAGGAAAATTTGGTTTAAATGAGGTTGTATGTTCCGTGACAGCTGGATGGCATTGGCATTGACAACGATAACAAGACATACTATCCTGTCTGCTGATAAGTACAAAAATGTAAGCACCAGCACCTGGGGGTACAAGTCAGTTATATACACTCTCATTCTAAAGCTCCTGACAGCCCCAAGTCTTGGAGAGAGAAGGGGAGTTGGAGCTTAGTTCAGTAACATGGATGGCAGGGGGAAGTGGGGGGTGGAGGGTGGGGGATGGAGGGGTTCGGGATCACAAATGTGGCATGTCACATGGTCAAACAGCAAAGATTTACAGGCGCTCTGGTTCCACATCAGCTGCATGGTGTTGGCACCTCAGAATGCCAGGTATGGTGGTGAGATCATGCCACACTTTTAGATGACGGTTCTTTTTCAGCCTTGAACATGACTGAAGATGGTGAAGATGGAATAGATGGTTGATTGAGGGCACACAGTGTCTCCGCTATACATCTCACCCATGTACCTACCACCTTCTCTGGCCACATGATCTGACAAGGTGCCCTTGTGACGGCGGCTCATGAAGAGTTCAACCAAAGTGTTGCCATCAGAGAGTGAATAGTGGCAAGGCTAGTGAAACATGAGTGTGCAAGCTGAGAGGCGAGGGCCTGGGTAAAACTTAGAATAAGGAGTGAGACACAAATAGAGAGAGTGGCGAGAGAGAGAGTGACAGAAAGGAGAAAGTTAAAAAGACAGAAAGAGGGAAAGTATGGGGTGGACCACGACACAACAAAAGAGGGGGAGTACGTACAGTCGCCTCTCTCTCTCTCTCTTTCTCTCTCTCTCTCTCTCTCTCTCTCTCTCTCTCTCCAGTCTCTCTCTCTTTCTCTCTCTCTCAGTACAGGGACACAGACATCCAGACAGGGATAGAAATGTAGTGGTAGAAAGAACAGAGAGGTCAAGAAGAGGTGTAGCGTCCCAGGAGGCCTGCAGACCATTTCTACTGCAGCGTCTCAGTGATCCTGAGAGTTCAGACAGTGATTTATTCCTCGGTGACATCATGGAGGCTGCAGCTATTTTTACTGGCTGATAAACTGCCAGGTCTGCTCCACGCTGCACCACCTGTCCAATCGGCAGTGGCCGCAAGAAACTCTCCCTGGAAAATATTTTAACACCCCAAAAATGATTCTGACCTGAAAGTAAATATGTGACAGGCATGCTGCTGTCTCAAAGAATCAAGAGTATTTTCCTAGTACAACAACCTTTACATCCTTAATGTTTATGTTGCTAGGGGGGTCAGATGGCTGAGCGGTTAGGGAATCTGGCTATTATTCAGAAGGTTGCCGGTTCGATTCCTGGCTGTGCCAAATGACAGTGTCCTTGGGCAAGGCACTTCACCCTACTTGCCTCAGGTGGAATGTCCCTGTACTTACTGTAAATCGCTCTGGATTAGAGCGTCTGCTAAATGACTAAATGTCAATGTAGTTTACAGCTTGCACATAAATGTAAGACCACCTTTTGAAGTTGCCTCATGATGAACCATGCCTCATTCCACTCCACCACAAGGCCTCTTCTGTAAAAATGATTACTGTTACATAGATGAAACGGAAAACTAATGAGGTGACTTGTTTATAAAAAGGCTGTGTGTGTGTATTTCTGGCCGCTTGTGATGTAGTCTCAGGTGCCAGTCACATACCATCTGACCAACACTTAACCCCTTTCAACGATAACTGGTAACAGGGTTATAGTCTTCGAACCCCGGCTCATAATATAAACTCTAAATGGACACTGACTGAACAGAGAAATACAGGTGAAAGAAATGGAAAGGTAAATGCATTGGTACTGATTTTTTTCAACAAACAAGAAGCACACGCACACAAAAATAATGAACGATAACAATTAAAGTGAAAGATGTGCACAAATTAAATTGTTTAATTATACCTAGCACTTTTACTAATCCTCGAATCGCTTCGAATCCATAAAGGACTGGTCTGAAATCAGCTTGAGACAAAGACATTCAAAGAACAAAATAGCCCCTTGATGTCAGTAGGACTTTTGAATGAAGAGGCAGCTGTGTGTGGTATATACAGCGCTAGAGGATAAAGCCTGTAGTTTCTGTGGGAGTATAGACCTCTCTGCTCATTAACAATAAACACAAAAGTGGATGACAGGTACATCCAAAGAGTAAGTCTGTAGTGCTTCAGGGATCATCAAGGATGAAAGGGTAACTAATGAGATGACGTTATTATACGGATGTGCACGTGTGTGGGTGAGAGGGAGGGAGAGAGAAAATACAGATATAACATGTATATATGTGTATTTATTATGTGTGGGTGTCTTTGTGGGTGTGTAAATATAAGTAAGAGGCTGTGATTTATATATTTCTGTGATTGGCAATATGTTTGTGTGTGTGTGAGAGAGAGAGAGAGAGAGAGAGAGAGAGAGAGAGAGAGAGAGAGAGAGAGAGAGAGAGAGAGAGAGAGAGAGAGAGAGAGAAATGTTGTGATACAATGGATGGTAGTGAATACTGGGACCAAACCAGTTCCCTTGATAAGGCCACGTATAGAGAGGGCTTTGCGTGAGAGGACTACACCACAGTTTCCCCTGCTGCCATGTGGTTTAGTGATGGAAGGATAGGCCTACTACTACCCACGTAACATTTCTGAGAAATGTTAGAGAAGAACAAGAACAGATGTATACGGGATTCTTTGTCAGTATTCTTTGTTGAGTTGACGTTATAATGTGACGTAGTTATTTAGCAAGAGACTGAAGAACTTTTTTAGCTGTCCATTTCAATCTTCTACACCCTTCCACGCAACCCGCGACACGGAGGACATCTCCTGGATGAGACACGGAATGACAAGGGGGCAGAGGCCACTTTGAAAAGTCGCTCTTATTTTCCATGACATATCATATCAGGAGTCAGTTCAATTTTGTGCTACCAATCGAATATTTAAGACCACAAAAGTTTGATTTGGCTAAATACGTAGAAAACCCCTACGCTACTGGGCTTTGATGCTTTTCTTGTCTTCCTTGTTATCCAACTTTTCAACAAAATATTTGTATTTAGCTGACCAACTATATTGAGCATATTAAGTATTCGGTTCATTAGTTTGATTCTAAAGCATAATATAAATCTGTTTGCGTTCATGTAACATTGGTTATTTATATTTTTAATTTAGAGTTACCGTCGGTAGGCTACGTTAAAAAGCTCCTCCGTGCCATTGAGGGGCGCATGTTCTTCATGAATAAATTCTGTCGGTTCGCTGTGGTTGCTCAGCCATGTTGAATCGACTCTCAGCGCTGAGATCGAAGGAACTGCAGCCCGCCATTGTGTAGAATCTAAGCTCTGTAGAGAGAGAGGGGCACTTGGCTAACTATTAAATAGACATTTCTCACACCCTGTTGCTTGAATAAGAAACTAATTAAATTACAAAGCCTCCAGGGAGAAAGACATGTCAGCCAGCAGCCTTCTTGAACAGGTAAAGAGAGGCACTTTCTGAATATTTACGAGGCCAAATTTCCACCGAGACGCAAGGATAGCGAGTTAGCACCAAGACAGTGTCTCTCTGTAGCTAGTGCAGTAGGCCTGACCACCTGCTAAAGGACTGACTGGTGACTATACATTTCTTCATATATTTTTCCCTTCCTCTCTTCTCATAAATCAAACCTTCATGAATCACCTGGACCCAATCCAGAGACCGAAAGGCCAAGGAAATAAAGGTAAGATACAGGAACATGCTAAGTTAAGGTTGAGTGAACGAATCTTTTACGTGCTGCCTGGTAGCGTTCGGAGACCCTGCTCGTGCGACGAGATATGTTAGCATGCTGCTAGCTAGCTGTCCAGCAGGCCAGTTACACAAGCATTTTTTGGCTACATATCTCGTTTGCGTAGGTGTTCTTAAATATGCGGAGTTGATGCTTATGTAAATTGCTCTTAGTTTATTCACGCGGATATTCGGCATTTTATAAGCCTAGTATGCTACAGATGGCTAACTCCGTCAGCAGGAAAGCCATCTTCAGCTACAGTAGTCAGCCAAGCTACCTTCCTTCCTACAAAAAAATATCACGGATACCACTCCCAGCCATAGTGTTAGGTTATTTATTGAGTATATTCACTTGTCATATAATAAGTTACTTGGTTTTAGTGTTATTTGTAAGTAGAGGAGTAGGTTGAACTTTTCTCGTAGCGCAGCTGACTAAGTAGTTGATATTTTGCTTCGCTTCTGCTGCTAGCAGCTAAGCGTAAAACTGGTGGTGAAGTCAAGAACATTCTTCGCGCTCTCGTCGCATGTTTTATTGCTAGCTTGTTCGCGAGTAGCAATAAGTGTTAGCTTTTCTGACGAATGACACGTCTTCCGACATGCTGCCCCTGGTCAAAGTTAGCTAGCTAACTGGCCACTAGTGTTTCGGTCTCACAATTCGCATGATTGTTTACGAGTCCACCACCCCCTTAAACGTTTAGTGTTACCGTGTTCACATTAGTTAACCTGCGATTTCAATTCACATCGGTGAATGTCAACAAGTAAAATGTTTTCCGCATGTGACAACTTGGCTGCACCCATGCTAGTACCACAGGGGGCTAATTACATCTGTCTATCGGTATATTTAAAATAAACAATATGGTCAAAATGTATAATGGCTGAGAGACCAGTCACACTGATTAATCTAGTTTGTTTAGATGTATCTAGGTGTTTTCTGCAGCATAGCAACAAAGATTACGGTCCAGTGCCCAACTGCACAATGTTTTTACTGAATGGCTTTTGAAACAGATTGTTGTGCAAGTAAATTGCTCATTCTGAGAAATTGAAATACCAGTGATGTTAATTTAAGCTGTTAATGAGTACATTAATCAGCAATTGATTCATGTATGATTAGATGCAAGTATTTGTTTGTCTCTAAGCATGATGTGTTCATGTCTCACATCTCCTCTTCTCTTCCAGTGCAAAACGGAGCTGTGACCCAAAAGGATACTTTGAATGATGATGAGTTTGAGCCTTACCTGAACACCCAGGCTAGACAGGTGAGTCCACCTGATGGCCTAAAATGTGATTCACTCTTTTTGGGTGCATAATCCATTACGAAAACCATCCGATCACGCCTTTATAGTTCATGAGTCGTAGACTGTAAATGATCTTTCCATTGATCATCCAAACCTGATTCAGGCTCCCAGAATTGGTCTTCCAGTTAATAAAATGTCTTAATCCACTCTAAATTAATTAATACATTTGATGTAAACCCTGCTTTTTCCAAACTCTTAACCTATGTTTCCATCCTGCTTCCCGCATCTTTCTCCAGAGCAATGCCTATACGGCCATGTCGGATTCCTACATGCCCAGCTACTACAGCCCCTCCATTGGCTTCTCCTACTCCCTCAACGAGGCAGCATGGTCCACTGGTGGAGACCCTCCCATTCCCTACCTGGCGTCCTATGGACAACTGAGCAATGGGGAGCACCACTTCCTCCCGGACGCCATGTTTGGCCAGCCTGGCCCCCTGGGAAACAACCCTTTCCTGGGACAGCATGGTTTCAATTTCTTCCCCAGTAGCATCGACTTTTCTGCCTGGGGGAGCAGCAGCTCTCAGGGACAGTCCACACAGAGCTCTGGCTACAGCTCCAACTATGCTTACGCCCCCAGCTCACTAGGGGGTGCCATGATCGACGGACAGTCACCCTTCGCTGCCAATGAGCCCCTCAACAAGGCCCCTGGCATGAACAGCCTGGACCAGGGCATGGCTGGGCTTAAGATTGGTGGTGGTGGGGATATGGCCCCCAAGGTGGTGGGCTCAGGTCTCCCTGGAGGGGGGCCCCTCAGCCAGGTCACTGGAGCCCCCATCATGCCCCCTGTGTCCATCGCCCCCGCGAAGGCCGCCTCCTGGGCGGACATTGCTAGCAAGCCGGCCAAGCCGCAGCCCAAGCTGAAAACCAAGGGAGGCATGGCTGGGACCAACCTGCCACCTCCCCCTATCAAACACAACATGGACATCGGCACTTGGGATAATAAGGGGACCATGCCTAAAGCTTCCACCCCCCAGCAGGTTCCCCTCCCCACCAACGGCCAGCCACCCCACCAGGCCTCCCCCCAGCCTGGCTCCACCCCTGGAGGGACCCCACAACTGCCCCTAAGCAACGGACAGTTGGTTGGTCCCCCCCCCATCCACATGGGGCAGCACCAGCTACCTCCTAATGGGCAGCCGGTGATGGGGGTTCCTATGCAGCCTGTCTCCCAGGGTCCACCCCCTTCTCAGCCCTCCCAACCCTCTCGATGGGTTCCTCCTCGGAACCGTGCCAACGGGTTTGGGGATGCAGGGGGCGGGGTGGGGCAGTCGCCTCCTAACTGTGGAGTAGGAGGTGGGGTGGTGGTGCCCTCGGAGCCTCATCCTGTCCTGGAGAAGCTGCGCCTGGTCAACAACTACAACCCCAAGGACTTTGACTGGAACCCTAAGCAGGGGCGTGTGTTCATCATCAAGAGCTACTCCGAGGACGACATCCACCGCTCCATCAAGTACAACATCTGGTGCAGCACGGAGCACGGCAACAAGCGTCTGGACGCTGCCTACCGCTCGCTGGGCGCCAAGGGCCCCCTATACCTGCTCTTCAGCGTTAACGGTAGTGGCCACTTCTGCGGCGTGGCGGAAATGCGCTCGCCGGTGGACTACAACACGTGCGCAGGGGTGTGGTCACAGGACAAGTGGAAGGGCCGGTTTGATGTGCGTTGGATTTTCGTTAAGGACGTTCCCAACAGCCAGCTGAGGCACATCCGACTGGAGAACAACGAGAACAAGCCAGTCACCAACTCCCGAGACACCCAGGAGGTGCCCCTGGACAAGGCTAGACAGGTGCTGAAGATCATTGCCGGGTACAAGCACACCACCTCCATCTTCGACGACTTCTCCCACTATGAGAAGCGTCAGGAGGAGGAGGAGAGTGTGAAAAAGGTAAATGTCTAAACGGATCGGCGCTTGTTGTGTTTTTTTTTCACTAGCCAACCCCGGACTTTCACCAGGGATGAAAATGATTATACATTCTGTGAAAATTAAAGTGTTTTGTCAGGGAAACGTATAAACCATGTGTATAAATGGTTTGGAGCTCTCAAAGAACCAAATGCAAAGTGCAGTGCCCAATTCCACCCAGTCTCTCAGGTGTACACTTGTCCACTCCCCCACAAGGATTTGAAAGCACAGGAATAGTGAAGAGTCCCATGCCTATTCCTGTCCTTAGCTTCTTTCTCTTTAAAAAAAATCGATTGCACGAGTGAACAGGTACACTTCATTGACAAGGGAGGACAATTATGATGCTTGGAAAGTTTGTGTACGGTCAAATTAATTGTGGCATGTGCTTTCAGCTGTTCAATTGACCACCATGCAGGTATATAAATATTACCCTACCATGTACCTATAACTGTCTCTAGTATAGATGGCTACCTTTTAATGCTTAATGAAACTGAACTGAAAAACTGCAGTCTTGCCTATTTCCAGAGCAGCCAAGTCAATTAAAATTATTCAGAGAAACTGGTTGTTAAATGTTGGCAGTAGTCTGATCCACAAGGACACAATTGTTGCTATTCTTCAGATTTTGGGGGGGAAAATTCAGAGAAAATCTGTCTCATCTATCCTTGACCAGAACTGTGGCGTACTGGTGTTTCTGCCTGTGCGTATTTTCGGTTGTGTGTCATGCGATGAGGTCCTCCCACTCATTGTCTTGTGGGGAAACGGCCACTCCTTACATTAAACATCAGTGATGAGTAAACAGCACTCACTCATTGTCTGTTAAAAGGGTTTTTCATTAGCAGTTTTTGTTTTTTCCTTTACGGAGCTTCCCATTCAATGCAATGCAAGCAAACAGTGTCTAAGCGCTGTCCAGCACTGTTTTTGAGTCATTAGCAGTGTAGCCTTCTTCACAATGAGAGGGGGTGCTATTTGAGAAGGGCCATTCACTTGCCTGATGGCTTTATTTTACATGTTCAGGTCTATGCAGGAAGCTACGTGGTTTGTTCTTATTTTGGTTTTTCTGTGTATGTGGGCAGGTTTATCTTTTGAAAAGCATCATTATAGTTTTCAACTCATGAAATGTGTTCCCATCCATCAAAAATGATTCATTGTTAATTCATTGTGTGAATTAATTGTGTGAATAGTTGTCTGCATTATTTATGTTAGCAAGAAACCCGTTTGTTACCAGGGACTGGAGCGGTAGTCAAGCTCACTCTTCATTATCAACATGCATTACTGCCCGACTGTATGGTTAAACTGGGAAAGTTTTGCTTTACCTCTCAATCAAGTTTTCTCATTCTCTCTTTAACTCATTAGCTTTTAGTTTGTCTATTGTGAAAGTGTGTCATAGATTTCTGACCCAGGAACTGACTCATTGATCCTGGCCAGGAATGTTGGTAGTTTATGTAATTACTCTTAAGTATTTTAGTAACTGACAAGGTATATTAGGAAAGCGAAGTGTCCCATGTCATAAATACTCATTTGTTCTAAGTATAGAGAATAGATGTGCTGAAGCTGTGCAAGACGGCATTAAGACCCAGTACTTACTAAAAAAAGCATGAGATGAATACATCAGAGTTTTAGGTTAAGTATGGTCAAGAGAAGTGTAAACCCTTTTTCAGTTTAACTTCAGCCAGACCTTTCTAACCAGGCAGAATATAGAATTAATTTCTGCTGTTTTAAGTGCCTATTTTCAGCTTTAAAAAAACAAACAACCATGGTGGTTTTGTGTGTGCAGGTGGAAGTCCAGGGGAGCGATCCTTACTCCAGTAACCCCAGCAACAGGAGTCATTACCGACTTCAGGTAACTCCTAAAAACCCAAATCCACCTGACCATACTATGTCTATTTATTTGAAGGCAAATTTGCTAGTGTACTTGTACTCACAAAATTGTGAATGACTTAAAAGCCTGTGGTGGGAATGTATGAACCCACAAGTGTCTAATATGCGTAATATTACAATGCACATTTCCACTTAAATCAACTCATTATTTTTGTTTGCTCTTATCCTTTCATCCTTCAGGAGCGCCAAGGACGTGTCAAGTAACAGTCGGTACTGTGGGCAAAAGACTGCAATGCCCCCCTCCCCTCCCTCTCCTGCCCGTCACAACCAGATCTCAGATATCTTACGGGAGGAAATTAACCAAGGACAAAAAAAAGAGAAACTAAATGAAGACTTTCTTGATTTCTTTTGACTTTAAAGACTTACTTCGAACTTGTAGTAAAAGAAAAAGAAAACCATTATTCATAGGACTACAACTAAATGCATAGCATCCTTAGGTGAATCCTTTTCTTTGCCGCCCCGCTCCTCCCCAGTCCACTACGTATGCTTTCTCCTTGTATGCTCTGTTTCCATTTTTTCTTTTTTATGATTATCCTCTTTTTTTTTTTCTTGTCTTTTTGCTCAATTTTCTTTTTTTTTTTTTACAGTCCAGGAGCAACTCTGTAATTTTCACAAAGAAATGTGGTGGACATTTTTTTTAGTGTTGATGACAACAACGACTACTACTTTCTAGTTTCCCCATTGTGGAGATGGGGATCAGTCTGTCTCATTTCTTTGTAACTAGCTCCACCCCACCATGGGAGATCCAGTCATCCAGCCGGGGCGCAGCGAATGTTCGTCGTGGGTCTTTTCGTCACCACCTCCACAAGAGTTTGTTTCTTATGACTCCCATCTTTTGTTATGAAGAGAGAACTGAAGCTAATGTTCAGGATGGCCCTGTATTCAGTTGTTTGCGTTGGGCAGAGCATGTAGAGAAAAGGGGCAGGGGTAGGGAGACTGGAGGGGGAAGGAAGTCGAAAGCAAAAAAATACGTTAAGTTAGGCCATGGTCATTCATTGTATAATTTTATAGTGTAATTGGGCCCTGTTTGCAGTCTGCTGAACTTATTTTACAGACTGTTTCTCTCTTGGACAAGTTCATTGTTGCTGTGGGCTGCTTTTCTCTTTCTTCCTTGTTTAGTTTTTTGTTGTTTTTCCTTCCTTCCCTCTGCTTTCCTAAAACCGCAAAATGCGAGTGGCCTTGCCCTCACTCTTTCTCTTAATCAGTTCAAAGTAATAAATGTGGTATACTCAGCAGAACTTGTGTGCATTCCCCTTGTTTTACTGCAGGCACTATGGATGTGTGCACATCCCTTTCTCTCACTGTTACTTTTCGAAGGGTATCTGAATGAATGTTTTCTTACCTTGTAAACCCTCCCCCTCCACTTAATTCTCACAGGCGCCCAATCCTTGCACCACTAACCACAGTCCCCCCCCCTCCCCCAGCCACCCAACTCACAGGCTTCTGAACCATACCATCATTACCTCCACTATAGCGGAATGTCAATGTTGGTGAAAAAAAAATGGTCCTATTCCAAAACTACTGGCTTATCTCTGTGGCAGAATAAAGACGCTCCACTAAGCTGAGTTTGGGATGGTTTCCTCCTTCTTGATAACTAAGAATGTGAACATGTCCGTCAGGCTCATAGGCCTACGTTTTCCATTGTTTTAGCGCCACCATAAATATGTACCTTGCGTTCCTGCTTTGTGTTCCTTATTTAAATATTTGTGATCCTGATCCTTGTTATCTCAAATCTAATCTGAAGCTGTCAACCAGTTGTGAAACTAGTTTGGTCTGTCAAGTTGACGTAGGCTAAATATTGAGCCAACCAGTTGGATATGAAAAAAGCTTTAGGGATCGAGTTGTAAATCAATTATTAATTCTGCCGACAAGCATCTACATTCTGATGAGTTCTGTCCGTAAACTCACTTTAGATTCCACCGCCTCCTTGCGGAGCAAAAGTGTCATCTATGTGATCTACAAAATAGGCATGTGAGAATGTGGTATCAATGCAACCTTGAATACGACATGTATGAAATTAATAATTTCTGCTTGGTTTGTGTGGTCGCAACTGTTACTGTTCGTTTTGTTCCAATATTAATTCAGAGCTGTTTGGGATCCTAAATACGCTGGTTCTGCATGTTCATTAAGAATACATTGGAAGACGAATTATGAAGAAAATGGCGGATACAGGAGGGGACAATACGGCCACAAGGGGGCGACAAAATATAGTTTATTTGAGTCCACAATGTGTACACGAGAGAAGGTTCCATTAATCTGGCCTGGTGGTAAAGATTGGTAATCTTTCTGAACATAGGAGGAGACCTGAAGATATATATGCATCAGGATTAGTTGAGTTCAGAGCTCAATATCAATGACTTCAGAATTATTATTTTTAGCTAACTTAGTTTAAAAGCTATTTTGGAAGCCCCAACCATGCCCCACAATTGAAAAAAAGTATGTTAGCCTACATCTGTTAAAATTGCAGGTTGCCTGACTCAACTATTCTGGCAAACATTTTTCGGAAACGGTTTACTGCCAAATTAATACGTTTTATTAACAACTTTGAATGTCTATGCGGGTCCTCTTGATGGGCCTATTCATTTTCCTAGTAGGTTACTTTAGTGGGAACAAACTGAGTGAACCCTTCTTTATCATCAGGGGCTCAGGATATTAAGGCACTCCGGTGATGAGGAGGGGGAGGGAAACAATAAAAAGGAGGAGGGAGATGAAGAGAAAGAGGGGGACGGCACGTGTCTTGCTTTGGGGGGTGCGTAAAAGTGGCAGCCCGAGGGTCTCTCCAGTGACCCTGATCTGCAACTCTGGGGATTTGAGCCCCTTGTGGGATGCAAATGAGAAACCGTGAAAGGGCTGGAAATTGAACCAATGAGACGACGAAAAAAATGAAATGGGACCATAGGGAGTGTGGATGAGGAGAGGTCACCGTATCAGGGAGCGTAAATGCGGCGTACGTGGTAGCTTGAAAGCTATCTTCACTGTCGAAAATGTTTTGTGTGTGCATGTCATAACATTGGTGGAAAAATTAGGCCCCCAAGATTTTGGTCAAATTAGCTCTAACATTATTAAAATAGCTTATAAGAAATGGCTTAGGTTGAGAGAATTGGTTTCCTTTGGAATTTGTGCATCCTTGTTCCATGTACATAATAGGTGGAAATGACGACTAATTGACAAGGCTAAAAATCACCTTAAGCAAGATGGTTTTCAAGTCAATCCTATTAGACTGGACCTCGATTAAACCTTTGCCTATACTGTGGAAATTATATTGAAATACCAAATACAAAATACATGAAATACAAAACTCATTTGGTGTGTGTTGTCTGTTTGGCCCTTGCCTTATATTTGTTTAACAAATCATAATGCCGTTTAAGGCTTAATCAGATGGGGCGCGCAGACCTTCTCGCTGACAGTGTCCCTTATCATAAAGCAGTCTTCAATATCCATTTGCTACGCTATGCCATGTCCAAATTATTTTTTCTACGTGGTCATTTCACACAGTTTATTTTCAAAAGGATCCCGACTTTGATGTTTAAAATAAAATAGAATTTTAGGTTAAATTAGCCGTTAGGATCATATATATATATAAACATATATATATATATATGTTGTGTTTATATATATATCTATGGTTAGGATAGCCCGTAGGCGCGAATGTTAGACGCAGGCCTGACCTAATGCATATCAGTTTCCAATATGTAGGCCTAAATATTTTAAATCAGTCAAAATCTTTATCCACTGAATTGTATTTGTCCTGTTTTCATTTTAATTGTTGTACCGAAATCAAACCTTGGCCTCGGGTACATCAAAATAGGATGTTTTTAAAAAGCCTACATTAAAATGATCACCAATAGACTAAATAGGCAATGTATCTCGCATCTCAAATGTATATGTTTAGACGTTGATTCAGAAAGATGCAGATCTTCTTTCCACGGTGGAACTCGTTTTTAACATGCCTGTCAACATCATAGCCTGACGTCAGATTATGCCCTATTCCTCTATTGATAGCGTCCCAGAATTTTCACTCCAAAGCGAAATATGTGTCTGTCTGAGGCCAAACTATCCTGTTAAAGAATCAAACAGTTAAAACTGAAATATAGTCTATATCTTTGCATTAATTTCAACGTCTCATATCCCTAATTGAGTCAACTGTCATAATGATTAATGCGCTTAAATTCTGTCATGTCTTTCGTTGACTGCACCATTCCGGGGTCACTAGGCAGTGACATGTTGTCTGTTGGTCTTTTTGTCCTTTCGATGGGTTTTGGAAAATGCATAATGAAGTGCGGGTCAAACATGGAGCTGTAAACGTTGCTGACCTCTATCAGCATATGGCGCGTGCCGGGGTGCGCGATTGATTTCGACGAGTGTGGCCTTTTGCCCTCTAAAGGTTGGTCCAAGCCAGTCAATTTTTGAAAGGCACAAGGGATTATTCGTTTGTATCAGCTGTAGCCTAATAATGATCAAAATCATCTGGCATTGCCTGCCTATTTGGTCGAAGGCTATTTTTGTTGGATATATTGCTGTTTTAAGTTTCAAACGTCGGATTATAAGCAATTTACCTTTGAAGGGAACGTTTGAGTTTGTTGTGAGATCCTCAATTTAAGCATTCTTATTATCTTGGTTAGAGTAAATGAAAATAGCATAACTCAGCCTAAAATAGGATTGTATTTATATGTTGTACACTATTCTTAAATAGGTAGGCTATGCCATCTTTTGCTTCTGTCGCACAAAATGTTGTGAACCATTTGAAGATTTAATGCAAACTCCAAGATTTACTGGAAATCATAGAAATTATAATGCCAATTATGACAATGGTAAAGCTTGTTCTTGATTATGATGCTTTATTGAAGATATGTCAAATAAACAAAAACAGAGACTGAAATAATAAACATCTCAGTACAATAAGCAAGATGTAAACAAGGTCATGTGTGTTGCATGGAAATAGCAATGAGAAAGGAAGGAGAGTATGCAATACACTCCTACACTACTATGGACAGGATTGTGTTGCATTTCATATGTATATATTCATAAATTAAAGCATGCATTTGTACCTGGCAGGCCTTGATAAAAGCCTTTATAGATAGATAGGTCTATGTTTAGTTTAAAGCCATGCTGAAATTACAGGAGAAATTACAGCAGAGCAGTAGGTTATATATGCCTCATATAACTCATTCTGATTCTGATGTAAGGATTGTTCTCTCTCTCTCTCTCTCTCTCTCTCTCTCTCTCTCTCTCTCTCTCTCTCTCTCTCTCTCTCTCTCTCTCTCTCTCTCTCTCTCTCAGAGGGGAAGGTGCACGCTCATGCGTAAACATGCGTAGGTGAACCTTTCACCACATGGCCATGCAGCTTCACCTGGTGTCATCCCTCTGTCCGTTTGGCCCTCTAGAATCCACCACGCTGCTAGCCTACAGTCTGTTTGGCCCTTCCACTACTGTTCTCGCTGGCCTGGTCCTAGTGTTTGTTTGGCCACATTGTTGCCTTATGATTCACTGGAACGTATTTCTCTGGGTAAGGTATGTCCTGGAATCCCACTCTCTTTCTCTTTCTCCTTCCCTTCCCTCTCTCTCTCTCAATATCTCTCTGTGTGTTTGGTACTTTTGATCCTTGCCCCTGGTCTGGGTCTCAGAGTTTCTATCTCTTCAGTCTCTCAGGTGAGTGATGACTGTGGCTCCTCTCTTGGCATTCACCGCGTGCCTTAATTGTATTGAAATTAAATCAAGGTCCACTGTGAACACAAAGAGCTCAAACCCAAGTTCCAACCCTTCCCTCTCATCTTTCTGTCTGTCTCTTATCAGGCACCCTGTTTTCTCAGCGTCACTTTCACTTGTTTCCACTTTCTGCACCTTGCTTTTTCTTTCCATGTCTCTCCCTTTCTGCTTCTCTGTCTTCTCAATGCTATAGACTGCATTGCGCCCCTTCATGGAAGTGCGATTACCACACAAGTCCTGATTTATCCTATCAACTCCAATCCTGGCCTTTTTTTAGTCCATCTGCACATGTCCACTGGTTTGACTTTCTCATCCCTCTCTACTCACCTGTCCTCCTCCTCCGGGCTTATTCGGTCCTTCGCCAGTTGAATCCCATTACATGCTAATCCTACGCAAACATGCGTAAGCGTTCTAGAAGGGAACATGGACACACACCCTTACGCAAAACATACATGCAAAGATAGAATGACTGACTTTGCCTGGTCTGCAGTCTGCACCATGATATGTGTTGTGTGAGCGCGTGCATGTGTGTGCACAAGCCTTTACAGCAACACACAGAACAAGACAAGAGGGCAACACATACCAGTCACTGTAACGTAAACATTCACATTGGTCAGCCAATCATATTTACACATGCAACAACCCATCCTAAAAAAGCACCAGTAACATAAAGAGAGAGAGAGCAAGAGACAGAGTGAGTGAGTGAGAAAGCTACCTTTGTTGCACCATAAAGAGAGCAGCACTGGCACCTGCTTGCTATATCATTCCTGCAGACCTCCTCCCTCGTAGCAAAACAAAGAAAGTGGACATGATCTCTGAAAGAGATGCACAGCTGTCTGCTTCCACTGGGACCTCTTCTGTGTCGTCCATGTTGTAGCGTTTCTAAGCATTTAGCCAGGACACAGCTTTTTTTCCATTACAGCTGTGTCGCTATCTCTTCCTCTCCATCCCTCTTTCCCTCTATCCTCTCCCTCCCTTGCGCTCTCTTGCTCCCCTCTCTCTCTCTCTCTCTCTCTCTCTCTCTCTCTCTCTCTCTCTCTCTCTCTCTCTCTCTCTCTCTCTCTCTCGTTGCTCTGTTTCTGCGCAAGCACGTATCTATAGCTCTTAAAGCCATGTACAATCAGACAAACAGATCGATTTAAAGGCTCTGTCCACGTGTGAAATGACGTACATACATACTAACAAGAAGTAAACAAATGAGTAGGTAAATGAGTCAAAATATATATATCAAAATAAGCATAAAATCAGCGCCTGTATAAATATGCCTAATAATCCGTTCAAAGGTTATATACATTCCTCTCCTTTTAAATCTGGACAACTGTGATTGGTTCCCATCGCTCCTAGAATACTAGAACAGGAAGGAATACTGCTGAGGTAAGAGAAGATCCTATAGAAGAAGAACAAACTGATGAGTATTTCCCCTGTATCCTCTGTCTTCTTGTTGTAGTTGTTGTTGTTTTCTTGTCCTTCCTCTGGTGTTCCTCTGGGGGGGAGAGCAGGGATGCAGGGGACAGAGTGGGGAGAGGGGTGCGGAGGGATGCTGAGGGTTTGGGAGGCAGGCAGGCAGGTACCACGCACGCATGCAGTCAGGGAGGACAAGGGAGAGAGGAGAGCAGGGAGACGGCTGGATGGGTGTCAGCCGTTCCCCCCAAAAATCACCAGGTTTCAACCCAAATCCCCCCACCCACCAAAAAATCCATTAATATCTGCTCAAATTCAAACGGAAAAAAATGTAAATGTACATATATAAGCCGAGAGGTATATATATGTGAGGATCCAGGGAGAGGGAGGACGAAGGAACAGGCAACACGCTCACACACAGACACACTGCGCGAAACTAAGGCACGGGCTTCAATTTATGCTCTCTGGTCGACACCACCCCCACCTTTCTCTCACACACACACACACACACATGCATACACACACACTCACACACAGCGTCCCGCCCCTATCTGCCCCTGTCCCTGTCCTGTCCCGTCCTGGATGTGAGGCCCAGCTGATCTGTGTGAGGGATTAGCTAGCAGGGCCAGCTGGCAGGGATTACACAGGCAAAAGGGGTGGGGGGAGGGGAGACCCTCTCTGTCCTGCACACACACACACACGCACATCCATGCATCCATGCATGAACACACATACGCAAACATGCATGCTTGCACGCACACACACACGCTTGCAGGGGAAGCCTATCATGCGACGTTGCCGAAGAGGAGATTTCTGATAAATGTATGTAAATATGTGGGAGCCCCACAGTGGAAGGGTCATTTCACAATGCAGGGCCTGACCCCTGACCTCTGACCCCTCCCTGCTCCATCATCCACGGCAATCAGCGGATCTCGGGAAACGGCCTGCTGCCATATCCCGCTCCACAGCACACAAACGCTTTAATTTAGCCTCCACTTTATCCGGATATATGTGCTCCTATCCTTAAACCTTGGTGTCGTTTTAGATTTTGTTAAAATCTCTGTAAATATTAACTGACCCCTTTTTGACTGCACAAATGTGGCGGAATTGGGCTGTAATTTTTCCATCCCAATATTTTTTTAATCAGGAGTATAGCATATATTTTAGGGATGTATAATTGAAGACCTGTTAGCCATAGCCATAGGCTTCTACAATCATGAAGCTTCATACTCTATGCCAAGAGAGAGACAGCGGCTTCTTTCATTTTTTGTTGGACAGGCAAAGCCTGAAATAAAATAAAAAAATTGTTGGCAAAACACAACAAAAAAAATCACGTTGATGGTTTGCACAAAATAAATGTAGCTTTATTCGTTTAAGAGAATTTGGGGGAAATTTAATTAGATCATAAATCAAGTAGTTATTAACCTTACTTTATCTGAGTGATTGGTTGTAGCCCATGATGTGTGGTTGGGTTGATGTTGGGTCTGTCATGCCAAATCTGTTATGGCTGAACACAGAACCTTAGTCATTTGCATGAAAAATTCCTGTCTTGTTGCACATAATTATATCATTTGGATGCAGAAGTTAATGTCATCTGTGGTGCAGTTTCCTTCAGGAGCCACAGTAACTGTCTACCTCCTCAGCCCAGGCCATCTGATTCAATGTTATTTTCTGAGAAGCTGAATGTCATATAGAGCCTGACTGTGTTCCCTTTGGCTGTCACCAGGGGTTACATCTATAGGAGACACACAAGCACACACACTTGAACACACAGCATATCACGCGCACAGACTATCACGCACGCATGCACACACCCTCAAACACCACACATCCCCACACACACTCATATACACCCCAGCATTGTATGGAGAATGATCTTGTGAAATCAAAGAGACATTTTGAGGGGCCTCGCAGGCAAAAGACAGCGCTAGGATTTTAGAGCTAAAACACAGACGTGCCATATCTGGGACCTAAAGGACAGAAGTTGAGCTCTGCTCACATGAACAATAATGAATTATTGTCAGAGTGGAAAAACACGGAAATACTATGTTTGTATTTACATTGTGGACAATGTAGAGTTTTGAATCTGTGAATAGTGTGACTAAGACAATGCGGTCGTTTAGATGTGTGTAAAACAGTGGGGTTTTGTCATCCCTCTTGCAGGTTATTGAAAAGGGAAACTAAACATGTTTATTCTTTCAGTTCTGGCAACATCATTTCATGGTAGGAAAGCTGTATCCTTTTGTATGAAATATCGCATGCCTGTGTATACATGTGCCTGCACAGATCCTGTGTGTATTCATGTGTGTGTTTCTGTCCATGCACGGGAGGGGCGGGGGGACAGATTTAGGATTTCTATATTGATGCTGCATCTGCTATCCCATCCTCCATTTTAGATAGTGCTCACACAGAGACACACTCACATGCACGCACACACACACAGGCATGCACACAGGCTGGCCGGATTGGTTGGTTCACGTCCTGGTAATCTGATTGGCAGATTAGCACATAGGCAGCATTTGAAGCAGGATTATGGTCTCATTAGAAATGACTAGTGCCCTGGATCTTCTCTTATGTGTTAATGTGGCATTACTCACATTCTCATTTCATTCTTGCTATGCTTCTGTAATAGAACAGACAGATAGATTGACAGATAGATCACGGAGCACAGGGAAGGACTGGTCTTGAAGTATATTCTCTCTGATTGGTGGTTGTGTGGATGGAAATGAACGCCAATCAAACACCATGAAGTTTAAAAAAAGATATCTTAATGTAGTCCATTCTCCTCTTATTGTTTAATTCTTTAACATATTTTCTTCAATAGTAATTTCTCAGTATTTAAAATGTGATATATAATTTCAACTATTTCAAAATTACATTTCAGTGAACATATGCAAAACAAAATCGCAATTGTATAAAAGTATTTCAGAACAATGATCCTACATTAAGGACAAATTTGATGGTTTGAATATTGGTTTCAATACTTAATGTACTTCAATAATTTAATGTAAAAACCAAAACACAATTTCTCAAAATCCATACTTGAATACAGAGAGTGTGGAATTTGCATAAGTTTTCTAGCATGACCCCATCCATTTACAGTCACAGACTGTATATTTTCGTTGATAGACATTCTGAATTATGTAATTGGGTGTTCTGATTGCAGCTGATTGTGGACCATAGGATTCTGAGCCAGAGGCATTACAAATACAATATATCTTTATCGACACGTCTGAGTCTGAACGCAGGAACAGACAGTCTCCGCAACCCTCCTAGATGAGCTCACACTGCTACCTGCAGCGGCTAACTGGAGAATAAAAAGGACATGGCCTTGCGTTATTCTCCCAAAAATCCACAGAATTCAACGAGGATGTTAGATAGACGTGTATTGTAAGACATATTCGAGGATGTGTGTGCGTGTGTATTGATGCATGTGTGTGCACATGCATGTTTGCTTGTTTGTGTGTTTGTATTTGGATGTACATTTTTTATCCATGTGCATATCAAGGTGGCACGCGTGCCACCATGTGTGCGTGTGTGTGTGTGTGCGTGTGTGTGTGTGTGTGTGTGTGTGTGTGTGTGAGGAAGGGACATGAGGGAAGGTGATGACGTGTGGCAGCCATGTCTCTCTCTGGCTGACACCACAGAGCAGCTCGGCAAAATGGCTGAGGGCAGCATGAGGCGGTGTGACTGCTGGAGGACCAACACTAGTGTGCACCGCCTACTCACAGTCAAGTCTGTTTGCACACACACAAACACCCAATACACACACACATAGATATATACATGTGAATATATATATATATATATATATATATATATATATATATATATATATATATATATATATATATATATATGTATATAATTATACAGATTATGATATTGTTTCAGACACAGACACCTTCACCGATTTAAAGTAGAATGTCTTACACAAGAATAGTGCTTGTTGAAATTGTTGGGTTTTTAGGTAAAGTATCAAAATAACTCAATTGTAAACCAAGTTATTCCTTTGTGCTTTAAGTCAGGAGTATTTACGGAGCAAATTTCACTGTGTGTATATATGTGTGTGTGTATTGTGTGGACAGCAGTTCATTGAGATCTGATCGATGGCCTGGTCTCTCTAGGTCAGCCACTGATGTGGTCCAATGACCGGAATATCCGTTTCAATTTCATTACCGTGAGCAGTGAGACTACTGAGGGGCGAGCTGCATTTGTGTGTGTGCATGTGTGCTGATGTGTAATATGTACATTGTGCACAGACACACATACAGTACACAGTGATGGTCCAATAGCTCAGCGTTCATCACATCAGAGCTCCCCAAACTTAGCTGCTGCTGCCTCTGCATGAACGCAATGACCCAATTCCCCACCCCCATCCTTTCCTCTCCTCCTCTCTCCTCTCTCCCTCCTCTCCTCTCTCTTTTTTCTCAAATAAACCGCTCTGTGACCTACTTCTTATTTTGCAGCATTTTCTCATCCTCTGATATCATTGTCTGAAAAGGAGAGTTACACTGCAGGGTATCATCAAATAGAATAAGGTGTGCGTGGGACATACATTTAAATTTCATAATTATTTGAAATTATTTCACAAGGAAATCCTAATACGATACTGTATACTTTCACTTTTATACATTTTTGCAGTTACAACTTGATCTTAAATGTGGGGCAATATGTTATTTTTTATGGCTTATAATTTGCTCTTGTGCTGTTAGACTTGTAATTAAAATACATGGTTCATGGATGATGTACTTTCTGATTAACACATTTAATAATATCCCTGCTTCTAATAATAACAATATGTCATTGTGAATGTCAGAGATGGGGGGGGGGGGGGGGGAGAGAAGTTAAATCAATTTTGCAGCCTAGTTGAGCAGAAAGAAGACTTGTAATTCTCAATAATAAGCCCAGCCTTGTCAATGGGACACACTTATTGAGATCGGTTTGAAGCAGTTGGCATCGCAATACCATATTTTTTTGACCATTTATTAAGACTTTTTAAAAAACATTGGTTCACTCCACCGTATCCTGTTCCTCATGTCCGGGGGTGAAAGACGACACTGAGGACAATTCTGACCCTGATTGATATAAATACAAAACAAATGGACGAATAGATCCTTTTTGTCCATTTACCACAATTTGCATGTTTTTCTCTCTATCTGGTATTCTTTTTCTTTCCCTATCTCGCCTTCCCTCTTCCCCTTTGCCTGGCTGTGCATCGTTATGGGAGCCCTTCCATGTGCTCCCTATACAGAGGAGCTTCCCCAGCACTCTCATCATGGCTCCTCCACGCCATAGACAACGTTTAATACGTTCTATAATAATGAGGGACCAAACCCTGGGTTACCATCTCTGGTGTCCAAGGGCCGTGGTTGGGCTTGCTCCTCCGGACTGACTCCACACGAGTGTGTGATTACAAACCATGTTGCTATACGACAATTTACATTATCTTCATGTACAAGGGACAGCCAATGAGAGTTATCGTGGTCCTTTGAGGCTCATCTAATGAAACACTTCTGGTTCATCTGGAAGGTCTTTGATATGAACCAAATCTTTTCTCTGTATGTCATAATTAGCTTTTGTGCTGTGCTTTAGTCACCAACGCTATAACATCAACCTTCGTGCAAATTCCAGCATCATTTCTAAACTGGAGTAGAAGGGTTGCATGCTCTAGGGGGTCTCTATATGCCCCAAAGAAAAGAACACTTAAACATTGGCCTATATCTTTTATTTCTGTTCGCTCTGTCTCTTTCTCTCTCCTTCCTAACTAGAATGGTTCTCCCTGGTTTTCAGCTCAAAAGGGAGTTCTCCGCTGTAGGGTGAATTTGCCATTCATTTGCTGAGAGAAAAATAAAAAGGTTGTGCGTTTGTGCGTTTCTTTGTGTTCTTCACATCTTGGTGTGTGTGTGTCCCCCTGCACAGGCAGGCCTAGCCAGCTTCGGTGTCTCCCTAGGGCGCCAGCACCGAGAGAGCAGCATGGATAAGTTGGTGTACTGGGGTTTAGTCGACTGGGAATGGTTGTGAGGGAGGATTTTTAAAATCTTCATTCAACTCCCATATGTGTAGTTCTTATGAACAGGGCAACACATTTAGAACCATTCTATTACACACTGGCATGAATGTATACACACACCCACACACACACACAAACCCTTGTACTTACATACACTCACTCTGTTCTGTGTCAATCACACTACATGGTATTTCAGTTTGGCTAAATCCAGTCAAGCCAAATGATCATTGCTTGTGCTCAAATTGAAGCATTCAATATATGCAATGAATACTGACAAGGAAGAATGCATGGGGAATATATTATACAATACAGTTTTTAATGGGTTCAGGTTTGTGGGCTCTTGATTGGTTGAGGCTTTAACGAGTCTGGAGGAAAAGTTGGTGGAAACAACAGTCCGACAGCGGAGTTCTGCAAAAAGGATTTCACCCAAAGCCTCTTTTCCAAAGAGGAGGAGGGATTTGTAAAGAAGGAAGGGAGGAATGGAGGGATATGGGATGACACAAGGTCCAGATTAACCCTAATCCCAGGTCTGGTGTTCCATTCAAGGTTTAGGTGAGGTGGCTGGTCTATAGGAAGGACCAGGTGGTCATGAGAGGGTTAAAAGTAGGGAGGGGGGAGGGGGCGATGGAGAGTGTTGCTAGGGAAGAAATAGAGAGATGAATGAGGAAGGACATGAACACAGGCTCCGGTCAGGCTATATGTTGGTTAGACGTGTGAAAGGATGGAAAGATTGAGGAAACTGATGAATGAATTAAATGTAATGGGTGGGTGGGGGTGGAAGAGTGGAGTACTGTAAGGAGTTGGATAGAGGGACGGAGAAATGGAGGGATGGCCGGGTTGTGACAGTGGCACATGCCTGTGTGTGTGGGATTATGTGCAGGGTGTAATCTGCCTGCCTGCTGTATGTAGGGCAAGAGTGGCTTAGCCCAGCCACTCTTAGCACGGGTTGCCGGGTAGGGTTGGGGAGGGGCAGCCGGCCGGTTGGGGTTAGGGAGGGGCAGCTGGGGTGGGAGTGGGGTTATGGTGTAGGACTGGATTTCATCTTCCTCTTTGTAGATGCACTTGGGCCTGCACAGTTCTTAGGCACCAATGACAACTAACATAGAGAGAGAGAGAGAGAGAGACAGAGAGAGAGAGACAGAGACAGAGACAGAGACAGAGACAGAGACAGAGAGAAAGAGAGAGAGAGAGAGAGAGAGAGAGAGAGAGAGAGAGAGAGAGAGAGAGAGAGAGAGATGAGAAGAGGGATGTCACAGTGACTTGACTTGACTTGCACCATAAGTGGCCTGTATTGTATGGTGTGACTGCATGTGGTTAATGCTTTAGAGTAAGTAACTGAATGGGAGTGACACACATGACCACCAGAAGCACCTATATACAAAACTTTGACTATTGGATCATTCACATAACCCTCTATCCTGCACCACACTCTCACCAAGCCTATCTCTCTCTATGTCTCCCTCTCTCTCTCACTTCATCACACAACAGCCATGGAATTTGTCAAGGGTCAGTTTAAATATGAAGGTCTTCTGAGGCTAATTGAGTTTGGCAAGCAAGTCACCTAATGCAGAGAGAGAAAAAATTCAGATTTGTGTATATTGTATATGAATCTAAATGAATCTTGTCAGATCTGGACAACCACGTCCACATAAAGACAGTAACACCAATCACATCCCTTTATAGAATAAGTCTGGCCAATCATGCCCCTTTATAAAGACATTTGGGCCAATCACTTCCTATAGACACCTTAGTGATATCTTTCCTCAGACAGAACTATGATGGTTTTACCACCCATTGCCACGACGGCGTAATCAGTCCCTTTGTTTGTTTCGCGCCTTCCCACAATCCCACCTGCCTGGTGAGACGCGGGCCCTTTAGAAATGGCGAGGCGGTGTGATTTATCATTCTAATTACGTTCCTAGCAACTAGAGTGAGACGTGCAAAGCAACAATTACACCAGAACGCCAAACAGTTTATTTGTTAAATTGTTAATCAGAGGCGGGTGTAGATTCAAGTTGCAAACTGAAAAGTGTTGCCAGCGAGCAGACATTATTGTGGCTTACTGCATTTGTTACGACAACCAGACCAGGTCTAGGATGCATATCTATATCAATCCAAAACGATTTAAATGCTAACAATTAGAAACCAGACGTTCTAAGTGTCTCTATCTTTCTTTTTCTTGCTCTCTGTTGCTAATTCAATTAGCTGAATTTGTCAAGTTCCAAGTAAATCTAAAGTGTCAGCACTTTAAATTAGTAAGATTAGGAATATGAGTTTCCAGTTTTTCTCCCATTTCTAAATGATAACTCTCGTTCATTTAGTTTAAACAGAACACTGGTAATGGTGCCAGAGGACCTTCTAATGACTTCATTCATCTAGTTAACCTGGTTTTTGAAATGGGCAGAGATTTTATGCAACCTACTCTAAACAGAACCACATGGCCCCACACACAAGCACACGCACGCACACACACACACAAACACAGCCTACTGGCACACAAGCCCACACTCACATTGGGAGGATTAATTTATCTAGAGTTCCATTGTAAAACAACTGGGATTGTTAATTCCAGGTCAGTTCATAATCTCTCTGGTACCCACTCACATCTGCACCCCCCTCACTTTCTCTTTCTCTCTCTTTGTCTCACTCCCTCACCACCCAACAGCTGCCAGCCTGCCCACCCCTCCACCAAGATACTGTGGTAGTATGTGTGGTAGTTTATTCTCTATAGATTGGTTTCTCACAGTTAACCAGAGACTTGGTGACACTGTTCACTATCAGACCCATACACGTTCACAAAAATCCTCCTCGGAGTGGTCATTTATGATGGAAGGAAACAAAGAGGAGACGCACAGGAAATGAACACGTCTGTGCTTCTCTTCCTACAGCACATCCCTCCTTCCTTTCTCCGCGACCCTTTCCACTCCTCTCTCCAGAGTGCCCTGATCATCCAGCATCAACAGGCCTTTGAACATCTCATACCTCTTCATCTCTCTTCTCCCATCCACCTCGATCTTCCCCCTCTCTTCCTGTACTTTCTCTCCATTCCCCTGCTCTTTCTCGTCTGCTTCCACTGTCTTGGTAATCACCTCACATTTGCATGGCAAAGTCCCCCAAGCCCCCCTCAGCTCCTTCGCAGGTGATTGAGCCTCATTTCCACCACGGCAGACAAAGACACAGAGGGAGTGAGTGACATAGAGAGAGATCGAGAGAGAGAGTGTGAGTTAGTGAGTGAGGTGAGAGAGGGGAAGTGGAAGAGTGGGTTGTGGAATAAGAGTAAGACGTGAGAGAGGTAGAGCATTAGCATCAATTAGCATCCTCTTGGTCATCATTTGGGTTGGTGTGGATCCACTATGGAATGCTTGGTTTAGCACTTTTGAGCAGGTAGCTCACCCTCTCAATCCTCACAACCCTCACTCCTTGTTGCAAAAACCTTGCAAGAGAACCTCACAGAAAATGAACGTCGCCACAAATATGGACACAAACAATGCTTCAGGTTCCCTACATTCAAAGGCGAAATTTTCTAGAAGCCTCCATTAGAGCCTTCAATTTCCTAGTTTATATTTTGCAGATGTTAAGCAGCTGCTCATTTGCAATCATTCCACCCATGTCAATATTTGTGCAATTTTGTTTTGTAAATTGCCGAAATGATTCTCAAGATTAACCTCATACACAAAACACATTAATTACTTGATTTGAAATTACCACACACACAAAAAACTATCCTCTAAGACTATCAGCATTATCAGGAGCACCTCCCTGAAACGGAATGAGAGATGGTGGATGGCGTTAGAAGCACATTTGCATGCTGAACGGCGTGCTTAGTGTGGATATTTATTTAAATTTAATTTCTTTCCCGCACACACCGCACTGTAGGCTTTTGTGCCAAAGTCATATTGACCCCTGACTATTTAATATTCAGCGCACGACGTCCCACACGCACGATGAATATTCATATCCATGGCAATTCGCTCGCTGTCACCTCACTCCTCCCTCCCTTGCAACGTGAACGACGCAGCTCAATAGGAATGAAGTGTGTTCATGGGCAGCCATTTTCGCTGTTATTCTCTCAAGCACATAAACAAATCGTCTGGTGCTTTCTTTTCTCCGTGTTACTCGCTGTCGCAGAAATGGCAGATAAGACACAGTTACCCACGAAAGACCGGGCTCTTAAGGGAAGAGAGGAAAAAATGGCCGTGGCAGGTAAATCACACACGTCTTCACTGGCAAAAAAAAATAAATCTCCTGCCACAACCGGGAACATGAATTCCACCCCCATATTTGTCATTGTTCACCTTATTTGCATAAGCGGCGGGTTCTTTTCGTGTCCAATAAGGGGTGGTCCTGAGCAAAACTAAACCAAGGCATACAGCCCGTTTACTCATAAATCACTTGAACCCTGTTCTGTTGATCACAGGTCTGTCGTATGGATCAGCATATGTTTAATCACACTAATACTGACACATACGCTACTCTTGTGACACACTCCACTGGATTAGGCTAAACAGAAGTTATGTTTTATGGTGTTTTATGGTTTGAACTGAAATGTTTATACTCTCACAATGCATGATGACTTATATTTTAGCGTGAGACAGTGAGTTTAGAAGCATGAGAATCTGCACTCCTAATAGGCCTACCTATCCATTTAACTGTAGGCTATCCTGGTGATGCTATTTCTGACAGTCACATATGTAAGCAGGTCAGGCAGGCAGGCTACATTTGGAGGTGGACTCCAGTCTAGTTTACCACCTCAGCCAACCTCCCTGCCTTGAGCCCCTCAATGCATTCTGGGACCTCCATGTATCACACCATAATGTCCAGGCGTCCATATGTGCATTATGCGCATGAAAGCTCCGCCCCGTCGTAAAGTCCCGGGCCGTCTGTCAGAGCAGCCCGGAGACGCAGCATGGCGGAAATCTGTTCCTCCCCTCTCACACCACAGGGGGTGGGATGGGGGGAATTGGGAGACAAGGGAGAGGGGAGGGGGGGAGGAAAAAGATTGGTGGTGGCTGCCGACTTATTAAACACATGCATTTTGTTGGCAGTGTTGAATCAGAAATGTAAACAAAAAACATTGTAGATGACAGTGTGGATGAGTGTAAGAGTAGATCACTGTAAGGGCTACAATCTCCTGTCCAATCTTGTCCTAGTAGTGTGGTACTAAGTATACCACTATCTACTAGGAATACCAGTATTCTACTTTGTATACCTGTGTATAGGAAGGTACCACACAGGAAGTATTCTTCTGAGTTAACCAGCTTTATTTTATGGCCACCGGTAGTGTGGTATGAGGGAAATCAGTATTCTACTGATGCCAGTATTCTACTAGATCAGAGGAGTTGTACAGAATGTGAAGCTCAGGATCTTGTACCAGGCTAAGGGTGGTAGTCCTCGCCATAGCAACTGGATCTGGTTGCCTGGAAACCCATTTGTGTGAGGGGATATGAATGTTCTACCTACAATTCTTGGTCTTCTGTCTGTCTCTGTGAGACAATGCAGGGACAGGCTGGGAAGCGGTTGAACTGACCCTGACTGTGGTCACCTTCCTTCTCTCTTGCTGACTATATATATTTGTGGTGAGCTGTGTAAGCCACATGGAGACTCTGATATTTCAGTTGGGTGATTCAGAAGAGATTATTGGACCATCCTCTGTCTTCTATGCTTAAATAGAACAGGTTTCGTCCCACCCCACCCTCACCCTCACTCCCATCCTCCCATAGCTGTGCTGTAGTGGAGTTGGCACCAGTTTAAAGCCACAGCTTCCTCTTTCTCCTCGTGCCGGATAGTGTGCCAGCCTGTGGGGACAGAGAGAGAGAGGGGGGTGGGAAAGAAGAAGAGTGACTATCACAATGTCACTTGGGGACAAAGTGAACAGCGCTGGGGAATACGACCTCTCGTTTTCAGCCCCGGCGTCCCTGGCATCCCTGAACCAGGACAGTAGAACTCCGCTTTATGGGCACGACATGAAGGAAAGCAGTGGCAAGCCACTCCGAGAGGGAACAAAAGAACATGCCGGTCCGAAGCACAACTGGACCTGGTGGTTGGTGGACAAAAGACAGGCGGTGACTGCGGGTTTGGTGGAATACGATCGCCACTTGTTGTAGGTGCTGGCATGGGCATAGCGACCAGTCCACCACAGGTTGTAAGGGCAACAAACAATGTTTGAATTCCGCTTTAGTCCTGACAGTTTTGCCCCGGCGAACACGCTTCTTCTGTCCCCTCAATAACCAAACAACGAAAGAGAGAAAACAACTGGCCATGTTTTATCCAAGTAGAAAAAATCCTTTTCACTCGTATTCTGCTCCTGCTGTATTATGCCGCCTCTTTGTACGCATTCAGACACCGGCCCTCCCTGCATGTGTATTTTTTCGTTTTCCCTCCTGTCTGTGTCCTTAGCTGGCGTATTCAGCTAGTTCTTTATCCTCTGTGCTGGTAGAGAGGTGGGCTGTGTTTCTGCCAGAGGAGTCTGGGTGCTGTGTGGGACGGGTGGGGTGGGGTGGGTGGGGGAAGTGGGGGGGTGGGGGGGGCGGGGCGCAGTGAAAGGAAGTAGCCTGGCACCGTCTGGACTTCTGCCAGGACTCCATTGGAGAAGTGTGTGTGTTGTGAGAATGGTGGAAGGGGGGGGTTGCAAGATGGCTGGATAAGAGTGAGCTCCAAATGAGAAGGGGATGAGGAGATGGAAGGAGAGCAAAAGGTAGATTCTGGCATGGAGTCTCTGTGTTGGCGTGTTATTGCCTCCATTCTCTCTCCTCTTATTATTTTTTTCCCCCCCTGTGTTAGTTTTTTTGCTTCTGTTTTGGACCGACCCAGTGCTCATGTGTTCATCTGCTGCCCGGAGGCACGCCGCGTCCAACGCCAAGAGAATCTCTCCGTCCCTCTGCTACAGTCATCTGTTGATCCTCACTGGCTATTTTCTGGTTTCATCACTTTGGCAGCGTCCACACATCCTTTACCTCCCACTCTTCCCCTCCCTCTGTCTATCCTTCCTTCCTTCTTTCATCCCTCCTTCAGGGTTAGACTTACACCACACATCCGAACATGGCTCCCTGCTCTGCTACACGTCAAGATGGTCGATTTTTTTTTACATTAAGCGCATTTTTCATAACGGTCTTACCTACACAACAGTTAGTACTGATAGGGCCACAGTAGGACGTGAGTCCATTGGACCCTGACATTATTCAGGACAGTGTCACATCGCATCTAAATTCACACTGACCAGATTAGGTGAATTGCCACATTGTGTGCGTGTGTACGTGTGTGCATGCGCACGGTCTGAAGGCCCC
>NC_061062.1:13092520-13218678 GCF_021917145.1 Hypomesus transpacificus
GGGAGGGAGGGAGAGGGAGAGAGAGAGAGAGGGACGGCGGGAGGGAGGGAGGGAGAGAGAGAGAGAGAGAGAGAGAGAGAGAGCGAAGTGGAGGGAGATGGGGAGGAAGTTGAAGGGGAAAAGAGCGAGACAAAAAGGGTGGAGAGAAAGAGAGAGAGACAGAAGGAGAGCTGAATCAAAGATTGATAAGGACCGACCTCCCGCCTCTAACCACGTCAGTTAACGCTGATGTTAGCTGCTCATGGCGCTCTGTGGCCATCGTCATCTCCTCCCACACCTGTGAATGAAAACACACCTACACACCTACACACAACCAGGTACAGACTGGCAGGGCGCAAACCCTACAGACTGAAAGGTGCTGAACACTCAAGTTCTGTTGAACAATTCTGTCTGCAAAGAGCTGCTTTTCGTCAGGGTTTCCTTTCGAGAGAACACGTTTGTAGCCTGACTCATAGTTCCTCTTTTCCTTGTCACTGTCACCCACACCCGAGGCAGCTACGGATCAATACACTGATCAATACATTTGCATTTATGTTTCCTCTCAGTTGGGACTGATCCATGGACACTCTAGTTGTCATGAATTGTTAATGACAGTTATTACTGGAGTTTTTTGTGCATAGACTCATGCTGTAGAATGCTGGGTGTTGTGCATGCCCTGTAGGTACAGTAGACCCCTTACCTATACAGAACATGTAGGGAATATCAGCTCGAAAACCTTTGGAGTACAGTTTTTGGGGTTCCTAGTGGAACCGTGTCTCCTATAATATTTTGTACCGTGAACCATGTTTTCCCAAATTGTTCCCTCACCGAGTATAGAGAAGACAACTCGCTCACGTGACTCCGTTCTGAACCCCCCCTCCGCCCCCGCCCCCTCCCCGCCCCCCCAGCCCTCTCTATGCCCCCCCAGCCCCCTCCCCGCCCCCCGTGTGGGTTCACGTGCAGAATCGCTCTGATTTGACAAATGTGGCGTAGAGAGGTGGACGTGGGCCTCAGGCTCTTCCTCGGCGCGTGCTTAAGCTGCAATTTATTCTGTCCACCTAGGAGGTTGTGTTTGAAGAGAAGGGAAGACATTAAGGAATATTCCCTCTGATATCACTGGCTGCACTGATTCGGGCTCACTCACACATGAATGCACACACACACACGCGCATGCATGCACACACACACGCATGCACACACCCAGGCACACATACATATAATCACGTGGTTCCAGTGTGTGTGTGTGTGTGTGTGTGTGTGTGTGTGTGTGTTGAGAACTCTGCCTTTCTGCTTTGCCTCAGTTAAAAAGGGTTTCAGTCCCAACAACGTGATGTCGAGCTACGTCTGCTCTTCCAATCACGTCTTGGATAGCAACATTAACAGCCAATCAGAAACTCCCAGCAGCCTCTTCTTTGTGCCCTCTTTCCATATTCAGAAACAGACTCTGTCTGCTGGTTTTCCTCGCTAGGTTGCAGAAAGAACAACCCTGTACACAAATTACAAGTTTGTTCTGTCTTTCTAACACTGCAACTCCTACAGTAAATACATACACACACACACATATATATAACTACACACAGTGTGTTGATCAAGGCCATAATGTGGCAGCTGCACCAGTCAACAACAGAAACTGCTGTTTTAAATTCACACTTGGAATTTTTCCTCCTACATATTGCCATAGGAAGCTGAAAACTTTGCATCTAAATGAAGGGCATCTTTTCAGGATAAAACAATCTTTGTGAACAAAATTCTCAAAAAGTAGGCTATTTCGAAGACATTTAAATGGTCCAAAAGTTGTGAGACAAGATTTTGCCAGGATAGTCTCTCCTTTCGAAAACGTTCAAAATGCCTCACTAGAATTGTGCAGCTATGTTTTTGTCATTCTGCAAAATATGCACATCAACACCACTCCCAATGGGTGAACACACACTGCACATAGACAGCATACGTCTTTTTATCGCACACACACACACATGCTTTACATGGACAGACACTCATCAAACACGTACATGTGATGCATACACACAATGGGATGCACACGCACATGCTTGTGGTGCACGGACATGCCTGCCTTGGTTGTTGGGATGTTCGTTACTTCCTCGTTAAAGTGGGACCCAACCCCCTGTTCCCTCAGGACCCTGGGGCTTTCAGCCTGTCTAGAGGATAAGAGCATCTTATCTCCCCCTTCCTTACCCCTCCACCCCTCCTCCTCTCCTTCCCCCTCCCCCTCCCCTCATCCCTCCATCCCTCCCATCCCGTCAGTACATCCGCAGAACAGCGCTGTGAGTCTACCGTTCCCCCAGGCCGCTCGCTCATCCTCACACACGCGAACACGCACTCCTCTTTTATCTCTTAGTCACTCTCTCTCTCTCTCTCTCTCTCTCTCTCTCTCTCTCTCTCTCTCTCTCTCATCCCTCCCCGCTCCTCCCCATCCCCCTCCTTCTTCTCCCTATCTTCCTCCATCATCTCCCTCTCCACCTTCATCCCAACAACCTGGGTTCCCCCCCCCCTTTGTTCCTCCTTCTCTCTCTCTCTCTCTCTCTCTCTCTCTCTCTCTCTCTCTCTCTCTCTCTCTCTCTTTCCTCCCTCCCTCCTTCCCTCCGTCCCTCCCTCACTTTTTTCGCTCTACCTCCTCCCTTCTCTTCTTTGAGGCCATGCAGTATTTATGTCACTTGCGGCTGATGCTGCGTCAGTGAGCAGACGGCACGAGCGCACGCCGACGCGTGCACACACAACATGGCCGACGCTGTCGTCCTTCGATGGGAGAGTGCTAGGTGTTGACAGCCAAATCAAGACTGCTGATCACAACAGACGAGAGATGCTTTATTTACACAAGCACTGGGCTGACTAAAGAGCCAGCCTCTTGTCATGTTTGCATTAATGCCTGTAAAATTGTGATACACTTGAAAAGGATGATTTAAATGTTTCTGTCTGTTTCCACTTATGGTTGCTGCTTTGTCTTCTATATGTGAGCTAGCTTTGCCACAGCCAGATAAAGCAGTCTTATTTCTCTAAAGGCCATTGGGAGGGCCGTGTATCTTAAGTGGTATGATTGGAATCTGACCCATTTGATCAAGTACTTTTCTTCCATCAACTTTTTTTAAACATTGTTCATATATATGTATATAAACAGGGTTATATACACATATATATATATATATATTATATGTATATAACCCTGTCATATATATGTATATGACCAAACACACACACCACACACACACACAGGCACATACACACAGGCACATGTCCCTTCAGCTGGAAAAGACACCCCAACCCCCCTTTGGGGTAGTTGCATCCCCAATGTCACCACATTCATTCTAGGGGAGCCCCTCGTATCTGTAGACACCCCCAAGAGGGTTGACCTTGACCCCTCACCCTGCCCCCCAACCCCCTCCTTCTGGTTGGCTGAAAAAGGCCCGCTCATTATCTTGTGTCACTTCATTACAGCTCCACCACTGACAGGTCTAATTTATGGAGATTACGTGGCGAGTGGGTGGTTGAGGGAAGAGTGAATGTGTGTTTGTGTTGTGTGTGTGTGTGTTATTAGTGAGTGAGTGAGTGAGTGTGTGTATAAATGTCTGAAGTGTGTGTCAGCGGTTTAGTAGTGGCGAAAGATAGAATCAGAATCAGAAGTAGGAGTGTTTACGCAAAATATTGCAGTTAGGAATGTGTGCTTTCTGTGTCCACGGTGTATTTTCAGTGTGTGTGTTTTACCTTTCTGAAGGAGAGAAGGCGAGAGGCAGTGTGTGTCGGCAGGTAGAGGCCCGGTGTGCTGATTAGCCAGGGTTCCCAGTCTCAGTGAGGAGCATACTAATTACCTTCTGAAGAGACAATGAGACAGACACAACCAGACGCTCTGTCTCAACACACACACACATCCCAAGTCCACCCCCAACCACACATATACCTTGCTCAGAGCGGGTGGGATGGGGGGGGGTCAGGGCCTCATTTGGTTGGTCTGTAATTAGTCTGGCTGGAGGAGGGGAAGGGGTGGTTGTCTGGAGTCTGGAGGTATATTTGTGGACCCAGTAGAGTGTGATGCCTCACAGTCCTGTATTAGGCTGGAGGCTGGGCCTATTAAAACTCCCCTCAAGACTCAACACAGCAATCCAAGTATGACTGACAGTCGACACTAACTACTGTTAACAAGCAGAGATGATAAAGGTTAAGGAAATTACTAAACCAACACAGAAGAAGGGGCGATAAGACTTTCTTTCAGAACATGCCTCACACACACACACACACACACACACACACTCTCAGTTAGTGTTTTAGGGTAGCCCCAAACATGCAGTGACGGAATCAGAAGAGCATCTTCTCCTGTCAGTACCCACGATGCTCACAGCATTCCCTAACACACACACACACCACGCACACACACACACCACACACTGTTCTGCTACCAAAACTAAACCCCTCTACCACTTTACTATGCTTAGCTGCAGGGCTAGGCTACTAAACCCTTAACGTTTGTGTGTGTGTGTGTGTGTGTGTGTGTGCTGGGAGGTGCTCTCTCTACCACCCCTGCTCCTACACTTCTTCGCGTCAGCAGCAGCTTACATAAGAAGGGCAAAAATAGCAGCGATCTCTGCTGGCACGCACATAGCAGTAGAACACACACACACCCAGCACACACACTGAGCAGTAGCACAGAGATGCACACAAGAGTAGCTCACACATACTCAAACACAACAGTTGCACACACACAAACACACACACACACAGCAGTGGACACACACACATAGAGTAGCGCAAAGTGCTCTAGTGCAGAGGCCACAGTATCACCCTTGGTGCTATCCTAGCAACAGGGAATCACTGCAGTTCTCACCCACACACACACATATTTAAACACTTTATCTGTAAATGACGGGGGTTGCCATGCATAGCAGAGACAATAGAAGGGACCCTGTCTATCCTGGTCCAGTCCTGCAGCTCAGGTGATACAAGTTCAGTTGAGAGAGGCTCAAGTGATAGAGGCTGCTGAGAGAGGCTGGTGATAGAGGCTCTAGTAATAGAGGCTGCTGAGAGAGGCTGGTGATAGAGGCTCTAGTAATAGAGGCTGCTGAGAGAGGCTGGTCATAGAGGCTCTAGTAATAGAGGCTGCTGAGAGAGGCTGGTGATAGAGGCTCAAGTGACAGAGGTTCAGAGATCCAGAGCATCAGAGAGGATTCTCTTGTGGGCCGGTGGTGACACAGAAGCTGGAGATGACAGGCTAATCTCAGCACTTACAGCAGTTAACAGGATAAAGGCCCGTGTGTGTGTGTGTGTGTGTTTGAGGATGTTGTGAAGATGCCAGAGGAGACTTAGCTCTCCAGGGTCAGACAGGCTGTAGGTTCAGCAGAATGAGGAGGGGTGGAGGGGCTAGGGGGGCAGGTTAACACTCTTAACACCTACTGTACAGAAGAGTGCGTCTGTTTCTCCGCCTTCCCCCTCCTCTGTTTTGTGATGGACTATAATCGTTGTCATGGCACGGAGAATGCGTCGCCATGCTCTCCTAAATGAATGGTGCATCATCATTTCAACCCCCACTTCTTTTACCCTTCTCTCTCTCCCTCCCTCTCTACCTCCCTCCCTCGTTTGCCATCCCGGTCTTTTCATAGCAGCCGGCAGCCCTTTTAATCTGATTACCTTCTTACCGTTTCAGACCCTTTTTTGCCGGCAACTGAAAAACACACAAATCTGTGCATAATGCTGGGCCTCCCCCTTTCCTCCCTCCTCACACACCCACATACACATACACACACGCATGTGCACACTCTCACACACACACACTCATACGCATAAGTAAGTACATGCACACACACTCCCACTTATATACTTATTGCACATGCACACACACAGAATATGCACCCAACACAGGCGTCCTATCCACCATCAGTGGCAAAAGGATTGGGGGAATGGAGAGAAAGAAAAGCAGAGAAAAGAGACTGGAGAGGGAGTTGACAGGAGAAAGAGGTGGCTTTTAGGCTGTAAGAAAGCCTGCAGTATGAAGCTATGGCTGTTAGTGTGTGTGTGTGTGTGTTTGTGTCTGTCTATGCGTGAAAGAGACTTTGCAGAGAACTGAGTTGCTGCAAAATCTCAGAGGGGGATTGTAGCCCCAGCAGTGATGTGTTATTGGTGATGTGTGTGTGTTAAGGACAGTAGCTCCATCCATCTCCCTGAAGACCTCCTCTCTGCTACCCCCAACCTGCCTTTCTTGCCACCTTTTAAAAGGGTTTCAGTTTTGGGCAAAAGAGAGCTACTTTTACAGAGAGGTGAGGGATGTGTGGAGGTGAGGGATGTGGGGAGGGGTGAGGGGTGTGTGGAGGTGAGGGGTGTGTGGAGGTGAGGGGTGAGGGGTGTGTGGAGTTGAGGGGTGTGGGGAGGGGTGAGGGGTGTGTGGGGTAAGGGGTGTGTGGAGGTGAGGGGTGAGGGGTGTGTGGAGGTGAGGGGTGTGTGGAGGTGAGGGGTGAGGGGTGTGTGGAGGTGAGGGGTGTGTGGAGGTGAGGGGTGTGTGGAGGTGAGGGGTGTGGGGGGGTCTTGTCAGGTTTGGGCTTTGTGGGTGGAGGTCAAGAACCTTCTCAAAAGGGTGACGTGTTTCTAAGACCCATGCCCTTCCCCTCACCCCCTCCCACCCTCCCCACCCTCCCCTCACCCCCCATCAGCCCCTCTGCTTTCAGAGGCAAGGAAGCATGAATTATGCATGAGGAATGGGGAGGGTCTCATTAATAATTTCTCAGCCCTTTGATGGATGGAGGGAAAAAACAGGGGTCCTTAAAAATGAAGAGAGGATAGAGAAAAAAAGAGGTGAATTTTCAGTGTGTTTGTTTCTTCTTATTTTAGGGGCCCTTGCAGGTTGTTTTGAGAAGTTAAGAATGTCCTGCTATTTGAAAGAGACTGAGTCCCTTTTGGATGACTAATAATCCTCTCTATAGTTTCATTATTTCAATATGCTTCAAAGCCTCCTCTCTCTCTTTGTATTCAGTGACGTCTCACCGCTTCTAGAATGTACCAGTGTTCTGTCCTACTCTGGTGGTGAGGCACTAGCAGTTGCTAGCGTAGAGGCCAGTTAGGACCTCAGGGTCATACAATAAGGTCACGGGGGTAGAGTGATGAGCCAGAGCAGCACCAGGCAGCCAATGGGAGAGCGGCATTGTGCCCTTTGATGGAGGGGCAGCCATGAGCCTGGTTAGGAAGAGGAGAGCTGGGGGAGATGGCTGCCATCCAGCACTGCAGAAATGGAGGGATGTGGAGGAGAACAGAGAATGAGAGAGGGAGGGAAGGAAGGAAGGAATGATGTAAAGGCAAAACGAGAAAGAGGTAGAGAGTGTACCGTAACGACTGAAGAGGTGGAGGTGGAGAGCAAGGTTGAGGAGTTGAATGAGATATTTGGAAGGAGGGACAAAGAGAAAAGAATGACAAAGATACATTGAATAGAAGGAGGGAGAAGGTGATAAAAGGTTGAATAGAAGGACAAAAAAAATCAAAAATTGAAAGAAAGAAAGACATTGAGGGGGTGGGTGATGAGAGCGAAAGAGGGAGGAATGAGAGGAAAAATGGACAGACAATCATGGAGGAGCTGCTGCTCATGCTTACCTCAGGATGACATTTGAAAAGCAGAAAATAGACCCGAGCCATGTGGCCCCTTACCACAGAACACACAGCCTCCTCGCTGGCTGGCTGGCTGGCTGACTGATGCAAAGCTGATGAAAATGATGACAGTATGGTTATGAGTATGGGAAACCAAGACACCCCCGAGTGAAGTACACAATGACACAGAAATGTGTGACCTGGAACATACTGTACCACAATGTGTTATTTTGTCTCCACCATATGTACATTTGTGCTCATGTCTGACGAAGTCTGCCTGTTTGTGTCTATGTCTGTGTGTGCATGTCTGTCTGTCTGTCTTTCTGTCTGTCTGTGTGTGTGTGCGTGCAGGAATGAGACAGCAGAACGACAGAGGGACTCAGTACCGTTCAGCCATCTACACCTCCAGTCCCCCTCAGCAGGAGCTGGCTCTAAAGACCAGAGATACCTACCAAGAGGTACACCCAGTGTGCACACACACACACACACACACGCTCCACACCCATCACGTACAGACACACCGCTCGCAGACACACACACACACCACATACACAGCACACGTCCACACATTACACACCACCACACAAATAGACACGCCACACACACTACTTACACCCACGCACACACACATCACGCACATACACCACATACCACACACACCACATATCACACACACGTACTACACACAGACGCACGCACACACACACACACACACACACATGTCTCTGAGGACTGCAGAGTTCTACCAGAAGGCACTGATACCTAATCACACAAGCACACACATAGATGCCCTGGGGTGTCAGTCGTTGCTCTTGTCTGTTTCTCCTATTTGAATGACAATACCAGAGGTGTGCTTCTGGTTTCAGGGGTGTTCACCTCTAGCCTAGCACATCAGCTAGTCAAGCCAAGCCACTCACCCCTAACCTCCCTCACCCTCCTCACCCCTCATCCCTCATCCATCCATAAGTGACACCCAGCATCCCCTCCATCCCCAGAGACGAGGAGGGTCAGTAATCCATCGCCACATCTCTCCTGCTCGCACATGTGTCCCTCTGTCCATCCCTTCACTCCTCCACCCGTCCCTCCATCCCGTCCTCCTTCTTTTCATCCCTCTCTAAATGGGATTCATAGGAAACGGGATTGCCATGGTTACTGACGACTCCTGGGGTCACCGGTCATGGACCAGGGGACTGTCAGGTTGCCGTGACGACCCCCTCCCCCCTGCCCCCAGACTTGGCCTTGGGCAGGGGTGAGAGGTCAGGGGGGATGGCAGCTGGGTCCAGGAAGAGGAGGTTAGGAGGGAGGTTGGGGGGGGGGGGGGGGGGGACGCAATCAGACCAGAGGGCCAAGACTGATGGGTTGTCAACTGCCACAGACCCCGCCCCCTTGGTGACCTGCGCCCCCTAAAACCCCCTCCATACACACACGTGCCGTGACCCCCTACAGAGTACCTAGCCTCGGGCCCCCCAGGGGCCCCCGGGGGCCCGGGGGAAGGACCTTCTGCCCCCACACGTGCCACGGTCCCTGTGGGGTTCAGTGTCATAATGCCGCTGCGTCACCAGCGGCTGTCACACGGTCACCTCCCTGTCAGGGACTGACTGATCTGACTCAACTCTGACGGGAAGGACAACAGTCCTGCTGACACACCCTAACTGTCAACCTGTCCCCTGGCACTAGTTTCCCCAGATGGCAACTGGAACGTATGGCTCCACAGTGCGGCTGATAACACACACACTGAGCCAAAATGGCTCCTCTGTAAAGCGGTCTTTGTGGATGCACCTAGCAGTGGATGGTTAGAGAGGCTTAAAGAGCAAGTTAGTGTGTAAGAGAATGTGAGCATGCTTGTGTTGCCAGGTCTTATATCTGATGAGTGGAGTCTGTTGCATAAGAATTGCTAGAGATGTAATAATATATGACTTTGCACCTCATTATGAGTACCGCGCATGCATCTGTGTGTGTATGTGTCTGAGTGTTTGTACGTGTGTGTGTGTGCATATGTGTGTGTGTATGCGTGCCCTCCAAAGGCCTGGCTTGTCCATAGAGGGATGTGTTTGGCTTCCTGTCAGTAGCAAAGAGAGAGTGGGTGGAGGCTATTCAGATGATTCGATGGGCATCTGAAGACCCAGATTCTAACGTACTCCAACCTGCCATACACACACACACACACAGACACACAGCCCAATGAATAATTAAGCTATACAAAGATGGTCTTCTGCAGGGCTTTCAGTTTCTCAACTTCAGCATTGGGGCAAAAAGAAGCGAGGCAGAAAAGCTTGTTTAAGCGCGAGAGCTGAGAAGGGATGGAAGGAGAGGGGGAGGAAGGGGGGAGGGGAGGGGAGGAGAGGGGGAGGGGGAGGAGGAGACGCGAGGGGGGTTCTCTTTAATGAAATTTGAAATTTGTGGAACATCAAAGGCTTCTGTAGCAGAGCGGCTGTGGCAGCGGAGCAGAGGAGCGCAGCGCGCTCTCTCACTCTTCCTTTTTTTCTCTCCTCTCTGTCTCTCCTCTCCCTTTTTTCTTTTTCTCCTATCTGTCTCCTCTCTCTTTCCTCTCTCCATCTTTTTTCTCTCTCCCCTTTCTTTCTTTCTCTCTCCCCTTTCTTTATTTCTCTCTCTCTCTCTCTCTCTCTCTCTCTCTCTCTCTCTTTCTTTCTCTCTCCTTACTTTTTCTCTCTGCCTCTTCCTGTCTCTCTCTGCATCACTCTTCGCTGCAGTTTGTCCCTCGAGCTTGGGGGAAGAAGGGAGGAGAGGAGGGATGGAGGGATGGAGAGGGTTGATTAGGAGGAGAAAGCTTGGTGGGGGGTGGCTTAGGACAGGGTAGAATGAGGGAGTGATGGAGGAGGTGGGGTTGTTCTGTGCGTGTAGAACAATGTTTTTTATCAATCCGACCAGAGAGAGAGTGTGTGTTTGTGTGAGCGTGTGTGTGTGTGTTTGTGTAGGGCCTTGGTGGAGCAAGTGTGCCCTCTGATAAGACATCCCAACTTAATGAGCCGTGGGGGGAGGAAGGATTGCGAGGTGGAGAGGGGAGGAAGAGGGGGGTGATTGGGAGCTAAAAGTCTTGGGGAGAACCCCGGGGTTCTTAAAGGGCTGACTATCTCTCCATTCTCCTGGGGATGGTATTAACATGTCGTTTACCTACTTCTTCCATCTCTTTTTCCTCTCATTCTGCCTCCATCGCACACAATTAACCTCCCCCTCTCTGTCTTCTTTTCTATCTCCCTCGCTCCATGTAGCTTCTTTCTCTCCATCCCCTCCACCTAGAACTCTGAAACACCGAACACAGCCATATGTATTTAACGTTTCATTTTTATTTTTTTCATACAAAGTCACGGCAAAACACATCGGAAAATCCTTCCCAAATCTATTCTATATTTTATCTTGTTTGAAGCACACTCCGAACAATATACAGTGGTTGGGTTTACCGCTATGCAGCGTCGACTTAGCCCTACATATGAGATTAGTGGGTACAGCAAAGCTACGACCTATCTGGAGCTGGTCCCATCCCTGCAGCTGATGATGATGCTACTGCACAAAATGTAGGAGCACTTGCTGCCGGTTAGAGACAACCTAAAATGGCTGCCTGACCCGCTCTGAGAGGGATGAGTGAGCGGAGACGCACTCTTTTCCTCCTGCGTGCACAGATGCACGTACACACACATATAGAGCGTGCACGCACACACACACACACACACACGTTGTGCAGTTCACGGCATGTTTCGGTCAATTTTGTTGTCTCTTTTCCTTCATTCTCGGTGTGTTGAGCTTCTGAATCCTGGCCTGACATGGATCTGCCTCCGTCCCTCGCTACTTTGCACACATCTCCCTCTTTTTCTCTTCTCTTTCTTTCCTCTCGTCTTTAAATCTTTATTTCACACCCTCCTTTAGGTCGGCGATGTCATACATTTCTGGTAGATTCTACGCAGAACCAATTCTTTATTTCTTTATGGAACCTAGATTTCTTCACTACCCTGACTGTAACAGATGTTTTATGTTTCTGTTATATTTCATGTTAAACGGTGGTATTTCTTTACATATTCCACTGATGGCCGTAGAGGACTGGGATGGAGTGTTTTGTATGCTAATGATGATGATGGTGGTGGTGATGATTATATAAATGACTGTGGAGGGATTCTCTAATGTCCTTCAAATGAGTCAGTCAGTGTCACTGGTCTCCCACCCTCTCTTTCTCTTCCTCTCTCTTCCTCTCTTCGCTATCTGTCTCCCTGCCTTAACCCCCCGCCCTCGCTTTCTCTCACTCGCTTTCTCTCGGGTATAGAGGCCGTCCGTAGAGGATGGACGGAGAGACATGGTGGAAGATGGGTCTTTTTTCTTTTTCTTCCTGTCCTCTCAGTGTGTCACGTCATATCTGCATCCAGGCTCGAGCGTTTGTGGAAACGGTGAGGTTATCTCGCTTGGTTGCAGAGAGGGTGAGCAACGAGCCGTAGTCACAAGCGGGAGAGGGGGGGGGGGAAGAAAGAATGGGATGATCAAGAAAAGAGGGGGTCGGTGGAGGAGGAGAGAGGGAGGGAGAGATTAAAAGGCAAGAAAATTGAGAAATAGCTGATGGGAAAGATGTGGAGCGAGAGAAATTGAGAGAGAGGTGAGAAAGAGAGAAATGGAAAGGGAGTTGTTGAGCCATGCACATGTGTGACAGGGGACTTTATCTGACAGGAGTAAAAGGCTGACTCACCCAAGACCCTCTCCTTCCTTCCTACCACCACTGAGGCTAATGCTAACCATAGCATCTCACCCAGGATACTCTCCTTCTTTCCTAACACTACCAAGGCTAACGCTAACCACAGCATCTCACCCGGAATGCTCTCTTTGCTCCCTACAACCATCTCTTTGTCTCCTACACTCTCTTTCTCCACACATCTCTTTCTGACCATCACAACTACGCAGTCTCTCTTTCTCTGTCTCTCTTTCATTTTGTTCTGTCCTCTTTCTGTCCAGCAGAAACTTCCTCTATCACTTTTTATTTCTCTTTCTTTACTACATCCTTCCCTCTCTTCAGCCGCAGTGAGCAGAGCAGAGCGAAGCCACACAGGGTCACACTCAGCGAGACGACATGCATTCTGATTTATGGATTTAAAATGGCCGCCCGCCTAGCCGCTTGCCTGACTGCCCGCCGTGTTGTGACTGCAGTAAGCTTGGTGGTGGACTATACTCTCGCTGTACCAGACAACAAATCGGACACAGTGTTCCCTTCACCCTCTGCTACCCTCCAGCCTTCTCTCTCTCCAACCACTGGCTAATTAGGCCATGATACCACCATCACCACAACACTGCTCGCAGAGGGCACAGGATGCTCATTGGCCATGGACACAGACCAGGAGGAAGTCCACCTAGATTTGATCCATTGAATATGTTTGTTTTGGGTGTTTAGGAGACCCATCCACAATGCAGTATTTCTACCTTTGCATTTTCTATATCACAATTGGCTGTATGCCCAGTTTTAGATTTATAAATCTCTGGTAACAATGAATTCCCTTTCAATTTAACGTTTTATCCGTCAAGCTCTCCAAATATGGCCTTACATGTTTCCTTAGTTGTCGATCATTGCAGCATTGCCCAGTAAGGGCTGATGGAGGGAGGACTTCTGGGATGGAGGGAGGAGGACCATTGCTGCCCTGGTTTGTTTCTGATGCTCCACGTCCGTTGCATCAGTTCAGCCTTGACAGCACTACAAATACTACACTGCCACCCTGTGGCCAAGAATGAGTACTGCATCTCGTGGTCATTGTTCTCCCTCACAACATGCATCACAGCACTCCACAGGAGGATCAGGGGCTGGTTGTTTAAGCCTCGACGAGGCACCAGTCCAGACTACATGGCTCAAATGACTCGTCATGAATTAAGATTGCTCTTATCTATTTGGTGTATATCTTGTGTATCCATATTCTCCTCTGAGATTTCATGGAAGAAATCCAGCAAATAACAAACAAGCAATGCCTCTCGGTTCTACTCTGGGCTGCCCTCTGGGGTGTTGAACTTTAAAGGCTTCAGGATGAGCTGTATGTAGTGCTGAGGCCTTGTAGTTGTGCGTTGAGGGAACAGTCCCACTCCTCCCAGTAGGGGAGCTGTCTGCCTGATTGAAGCATCTCTCCTGAGGCCTCTCCTCTCTGTAGCGGTGCTTGAGGACACCTCAAAGACCGACCCACTGATGCTCTTTCATGATCGGCCCTTCAGAGGTACTCACACCCCCTGACAGATGGACGTCAGACGCAAACATACCGCCAAACACAAACACTGCCTGTGTGCTTTCATCTGTCATTCACATGGATCTAGTCCCCAAAGAAATCCCTCTTCCATACTTATTGTTTTCATGAACTCGAGGTATCAACAATAGATACATCAGACAATACCCATTAGGCAACCTACTTACTTTCAGTCAGTGAGCACTGTGATGTAGCACACAGGAACTTAGTCCTTAAGTTCCCTGTTTGTGTTGCTAAGTGAGTGGAAGGGACTTAACGGCCATCTTTTCATGGTCATACTCCTGTAGTTTCACTACCAAGAGCCAGTGTTGCAGTACATCCCAGCTGTCATAGACTGGCACTGTCACATGACATCCGTCTTACTGGATCTCCTCTGTGCCTGCTCCTCGCAGACAGGGTTGTAAGAAGAGCGGATGAGATGTGATCACTTTGACTGAGACGTGCCTGGTAGAAACAGACTGTTGATTGACTCAGACCACTGAAATACTGTTCAAACTGTCACTTGTGACCATTGATCTTTTGCTTTACTTTTCTACATGTACTATTTGTCCGACAACATGGATACAAGAATATACTAAATGAATAAAATGTAAAATATGTCAATATGTAACAAACACGGGCTCTTTGTTTGTGTTAGGTGTTGAGTGAGAAGGGGCATGGGGCCATCACCACGGAGATCCTGCAGGACCAGAAGTTCTTCTACGCAGAGGACTACCACCAGCAGTACCTGAAGAAGGTGCCCAAGGGCTACTGTGGCCTCAAGGGCACTGGGGTCTCCTGCCCCATAGGAGCAGGGGCTGGTGACAAGGACGAGCTGTGACCTGGGCAGGAGAAGAGGAGGAGGTGGAGGAACATTAGGGAGCGCAGAGTGGAGTTTGACAGGCTTGACTTTGATGATGGCCAAACCAGATCTTTTTTTTTAAATATTTACTTGAGCAATAACGACTCAGGTATTGGTTTTTAGGTGTAATCTTGCTGAAGATCTAGTCTACAGAATTCCGATTGACACTTTTGCATTCCAGACTGCAGTGTTGTCGAATAGCCAGAAGATGTCAGTATGCACCAAATAACATGAGTAACTCAACGAAGATTTTATGTCATTCCCACATCACACACACAGATAATACATTCTACATATGTTTTAAAACAATGTTGTGTTTCCTAATCAGTATAAGTTATCACTGTAATTGACTCCTGATTGATTTTGTATTCTGATCCATCATGTACCAAATAATAGCAGTTTCGAAAGTTGTTTCTTAAATGGAACCAGGATGTTGCATGACCATTCCTCTCACTATGTAGCTGGGATCACAAATGCCTCTGAGCAACAACTGATTACTACAAGCTGTAATCAAGTGATCTCAGTTCGTTTTTTCTCCGATTTCTTGTTTCAGAAGGGTCAATTATTGAGATTGATTGTCAGATTCCGTGGACTGGTCCTTTTGCTCTTGCTTGTTTGTCTTGCACTTTAACCTTCTCACCTAGTGCGCATAGCAGTCACTGCACATAAATGTGATATCCAGGCTATACATTGAAGGATGATTGAGAGTACCAGCGGGTACAAGCAGCTACCTGACCCACAACACATACAGAAGCGACTGTCCAATTGTATTTAAATCTTCATATCTCTTTAATTCGTTTTTCACAGATTCTGGAATGAATAATACATGTGTTTGTTTCCATTAATCATTGGTCACTCATTCTACAAAGAGAGAAATATATATAGAGAGAGTGCGTGTGTGTGAGTCATCTAAGGGCAGGTCCCTGTGTCACCTGTAGTTTAGTCACAGACTTACAGGATGTGACTCAAGAGTTTGTTTCAGGTACCTTCACTCTATGTACTCACAACACACAGATGATTAAACATGCAGATGAATATACAGGAGCCTGCATGGGGCTATGTTCACTCTGTTTATGCTCTCACGGTGATTATTTACCCTTAGATGAAGGCACACCTGTTTCTCAGCCTGGCTTACAGTACATTCACAAACACTTAGACAGTATGGTGAACCCACTCATACATACACACATTCCCTCAACCACACACACAATCATGGTTAAACTCTGAGAAATCAACAAAAAAAAAGAAGAGAAGAAAAAAAGAGTTTTGGGCAACCACAGTCGTCTGATTTCACTTCGCCCTCATTTTCTCTCTATCTCTTTCTTTGTCTGGGTGTGTGTGTCATTTCCTGACACCTGTGTGTAGGTGTGGACTATGGGGTGCAGGTGCATGCTCTCAGGGCCTATTTTAGTATTGGGGCAGATATTTTTGCATGTGTCTGCATGCAGGCCTGTGTGTGTGTATGTGTGTGTGTGTGTAACACCTGACTGTATCATGCTGTGAGACCTGGTCGGGATAGCAAACTGTTTTGGTTCATGGTGTGCTGTAGCAGTAGAGTTGAAATAACAGAGAGAGAGATAACTTCTGATAGACCTTAATAGCCTTATCTTGGTGTTGATGTGGGAGTTTAATGTTACAGAAGATCCAGTGATTTCCTGCCTCATTGTAAACAGAGTTTCCGTGAAAGGCTGCCTCATCTTCTGAAACCAGATTGGACCGTTCCCAGATGAAAATGTAGTTACAGTCAGACAATCAACAGATGCACTCACAAACATTAGCAGACAAATGTACAAATGTGAACAGATATTTTGGATTTTTGATGACTTCTAGATATGGGGAAACAACAGAAACTGAAATTGAAATAAATAGAAATCTACTGATAGTCTGTTATGTGTTTCAGTATGCTAGTGTCACAGGGCCAGACTGGACAGTGTGAAACTGTCCAGGTGCAAGTGTCATTCTGTCTCTATCTCCTTCTCTCCCATCCCCTATCTTTCTCTCTCTCTCTCTCTCTCTCTCTCTCTCTCTCTCTCTCTCTCTCTCTCTCTCTCTCTCTCTCTCTCTCTCTCTCTCTCTCTCTCTCTCTCTCTCTCTCTCTGATGAAGACACTCAGCAGTTATTTCTGGGTTTCCTGTGTGGGGGATGTCTGGGCTGGGCGGTGTGCGGGGTGACAGGCTCCCAGGTGCAGGCTGCTGTCAGAGGCAGAGAGGCAGGGAGGAGTGGGCCTTGAGCCAGACTGCCAGGCCCACAACACGTGCAGGGTCACACTGCACCCCGAGGACTGGGCTGGGGGTGGGGGGGCATCGAGGGAAGGACTGGGTGGTGGGGGAGGAGGAGGATGAGGAGGAGGAGGGGGTAGAGGCTGTGCTATGCGTGTTGAAAGTGGACGGGGAATTAGGGAGAGAGGTGTGAGTATGGAGTGACTGTGGTCAGAGAGAGGAGAAGGATGAGAGGATGAAGGGTGGATGATGGCGTAGAACGGATGTAGCAAAAAGAGGGACGACGAGAGATCAGCTGGATGATCTCTCTTTTTCTGTCGTCTTTCTCTGAAGTACGTCCCAGGGTGCAGAGGTCAGCTGGTCCAGAAAGGGGGACCCAGGCTGCCGGTGCTCCTGGCCCCGGGCTGCAGATGCTCTTCCCCAGACAAGGCTGCACTTCTCTGGGCAGGACAGAGGGCCCGCTGTGCTCTGGCCTAGAGCTGTGGTCTGATGCCCCGATTAGGACCCAGTGCCTGGGGATGGGAGGGATGCAAACACATCTGGCATCTCGATCGCGTACGCACAATCACACCCACACATTCTCACACACACCCACACACGTATAGATCCAGGAATACACATGCAAATAAAAGCGTGCAGGCACACAGTACTTTACACACACATTTTTACATCTACACATGGCACCCTGACCCACATATATATATATATTTTTTTAAAGCCTGAAAAAGTTGTTGACATATTTTTGAACATTGGTCACTTTCTTTTTTGAATTCCAGAACTCCAAACAAGTGTTGATGACGTCACCAAAGCTGCAGGTGTGAGAGTCAGTTGTTGTATGAAAACAATAGAACGTTCTAGACCAGCTGAGGTGAGGGTTCGTGTGTGGTGAGGATGAGAGCTGGGCTGGGGAGCGTGGTGTTCAGAGGTGTTCTGTACATCACAGGCTGTGCGACACAGCAGGATGCGTGGGCGCTCTCCTCCGTATGAGGGTGCACAGGGTTTGTCTGTCTGTGTGTGTGTGTGTGTTTTAACAGTTGCGTGTGTGCTCTTCTCTGCATTAGGCTGCTGTGCAGGACGGCGGTAGCGGTTGGGACGGGGGCGAGGGCGGGAAGTGTGTGTGTGTGTTCACCTCTGTAAACAACATGTACCTCTCTGCCTGTTTTTCAGCTCTTTCCTACGATGACTAATACACCTCCATGCTCCTGGGTTGCCAGGTTCACCCCAACATTACTATGGGGGAATCCTAAACAAAGCTTTTCTAAGGGGGTTCATATCTGGCATCCCTGGTTAAGATTTGATGTGGGTTAGACTAGTATGGTTTGGAAACATTTTCAAGATGAAGAAATAGATCACAAGTTAGGTATGAATTTCCAAATGGTGATGTATATCTGTCTTTCTCTTTCCAGGTACGTTAAAGTCTGTCTCCATGCTCATGTGTGTGTGTTTGTGAGTGTGCATCAATCTCACTGTGTCCATATGTGTGTGTCTATCTTAGGACATGTAAGCTGTGTGTGTGTGTGACTTTTTGTCAAGGCCTATGGAATGTGTGTTTATGTGTGTGCTTCTTAGTACATAAAAGCTGTGTGTTTGTGAGTGTATGTCAAAGCCTATGGAGTGTGTGCGTGCGTGTGTGTGTATGAGTGTGTGTGTGAGTGTGTGTGAGTGAGTGAACAGTCCGGTGCAGAGGCGTAGTGGCGGTGTGGTCTTTGTGCCCAGCTGTGCTGTCATTAAAGAGCCATCTGTGGACAATAGGCCCTGTCTGAGATCCTCCACAGCCTGGTTCCTGCCCTGTGTGTGTGTGTGTGTGCACGCGCACACGCTGTGTGTGTATGCCTCAATATCCTCCTGCATTCAACAGCCCATTTTCCTGCTGACCAGTATGTCCTTTTTTAACAGGAAGTAATTCTTAGGCCAATGATTTCATTTTGATCAGTATTATATGAGAAATCTTCGATGTCAAATGATACTTCTGTCCATGTGGTCCTGTCTCTCTCTTGTAATTCTAATATTAAATTAGGACAAAACCTATGTGCAAACAGTGAACAAACATATCTGATATTCTCTGATTGCTAAATGAATTACAAAACACACACATTTTAACACTGTGTCTTCCAGAGTACTTTGCAGTACATGTCACCCTTCAGAAGACAGAGAGTTCACACACATGCTGTCTCTGCACTTCTGTGTGTGTGTTCGTCAGCCTAGTTTTTCTGTATGTCTGTCACACACAGGTCTGCTAAGTCTGCAGATTTAAATCTGATGGTTCAGTTAGAATCGCAGGGTCGGGTTTAGCTGACTGATAGAGCTGAAGATACAGAGGATGGCATGCTGGTGTGTTTGTCACTGTCAGAGAAAAAGCTCGAGAGCAGCAGCAGACGGAAAGAGAGGGTGAAGGCAGGAAAAGAGGGAGACAGAGGTAGAAAGGAGAGAAAGAGATAGAAGAGGAGAGCTAGAGCCGGCTGCATCAAGAGGAAACCATGTTTGACGCTTCTCCATGCAGCTGCTCCCAAACACCCACTCTCTTCCTGTTGGAGTGTGTGTGTGTGTGTGTGTGCCTGCATGCCCACGTGTCTGTATTTCCTTTGTATTATCATCCCTTCAAGACAAACAACCCTATGTTGTCGCAAACTTGTATTTATTTGATAGTGACAGAGCTGCTGATGTAATAACCTCTAGTCAGCCAGGACCGGTGGAGGCCCTTTGTGTCTTTCCACAGAAGTGGCCTCAAAACTCATCCGCTACTGGAAACTGGTTTAGCGAGCTGGAAAAAGGTTGAGGTGAATGTGTGACTGCACACAGGACACACAGAACACGCTCGCACAGAACACACACAGGACACACACACACACACATACATACTAGTGTTTACGCACACAAGACACACACACACACTCAACAGAAGTAGTACCATCAACACCTCTATTCTTGCTGCAGGTCTGTGGTGTTGTGCAGTGAGAGCTGGAAGCTGTGGCTTGATAACGCTCAGGGCACCCTGATGTGTTTGTTGTGGTCACATGCGACGAGTTTCCATTACAATGAAACTACACACACGTAAAGCGCACACATAGACACGCATGTATGTGTACACCATCAACGACTAGTCTGCTAATGACGTGTCACATCCCCTTCGCTCTCTTGTCTAACTGTGGCCCATCTCGCTTTCCATTCAGGTGGTGCCGACTGTTTGTCACGTGCACGCACACACACACACGTGCACACACACACACACGTGCACACACAGGCCTCAAAGGTCCAGCCTGACCATCCAGAAAACAATCTTGCGCTGTCTAACAGCATGTGGTCTCAGTCCTCCGTCTGCACTCATGAGCTGGTTGATGTACTAAAGATATCAGAGTTGTATTGAGCCTAATAAAACGTGTGTTTCTAACTGTGTCTCTGCGTCTCTCCAGGGGCCGTGAGAGAACAGAGGGAGAGTGTGAGTTGTGGTGAGCCGCAGACCAAAATAACTATGGTACTTTTTTTTGTTAAAACACATGTGCTCCCACCCACACACAGAGGCAAGCACACAGACACACACTCAGAGAGTGGTAACAGACGGGCAATGTTAGACGTTGACAGACATGTGAAAGTTGGGGATGGAGGAATCGAGAGATTGAAAGGGTAGGGATGAAGGGATAGAGGTGGGAGGGCTGGAAGGGTGGAAGGAGAGAGGATGAGAGAGTGGCTGAGGGATGGATGGCTGACTTGGTACTATCTAAGGCCACCTGTGATTCAGGCCAGGTCATGGTCACTGCTTGTTTCTCTGTGGTTATCGTCTCTCTCTCTCTCTCTTTGTGTCTGTGTCTCTCTTCCTCTCTGTCCCTGTGTCTTTCTCTGTCTGTGTCTCGGTCAATGTCCCTGTCACTCACAGACGTTCTCATCCTGTTTCCTTCTCTCTCTCTTTTAAACCCCCCTCTCTCTGTCTCTCCCTCTGTCTCTCCCCCCTTTCTCTGTCTCTCTCTCTCCCTCTCTCTCTCCCCCCTCTCTATGTCTCTCTCCCTCTCTCTCTCCCTCCCTGTCTCCCCTCTCTCTCAGGAGAGTGGCGGCCCCTGCATCCTCCCTGTCATGCTGGCACAGTGGCATCATTCTAAAACTGGTATTAGGCATTTCCTGCTGTGTCCGTTGGCGGGTGGAAGTGTGTGTGTGTCTGTGTGTGTGTGCGTGTGTGCGAGTGAGTGTGTGTGTACGTGTGTGTGTGCGCGCGTGTGTGTGTGTCGGGGCGGAACGCACCTGGTCCGCGCAGCTGTGGGGATCCTAGCAGGGGGGAGCAAGAGAGAGATAGAGGGAGAGAAAAAGAGAAAGAGAGAGGGATGGGAGGGGACGAATGAGGCCCTGTGTTCTGCTCGGAGGCCCTGTGAGCTGAGACACAGAGAAAGACAGTGAGAGATCACCCAGTAATCACTGTAACATGTGTGTGCTTCAAACATGTACTGAAAAGTTGGTGCTGTCATGTTGCTATGTTTATCTGTGTGTCTTTACATATGTTCACATTTGATGAAATTAACACGGCAAAGCATTAAAATGTCATCAAAAACAATACAAATAGACAAGGGTTAGGGTTTTATGTTCAGAATATCAGAATATCATGACAACGCCACTTTTAAAGCACAGACACAGACAAAGTGTTAGATTACATAATTTAGGGTTAGTCTTGTGCAGGAATGGTTTTATTTGAAGTAAAAACAAACTTTAAAACTCAAACCAAACTTTTAGTAAGATGTGCAATAAGAGGAACATTTGAAAACATGGTGCGCTTTCCTTGAACACGAGTGAAGAACCGTTGAGAACATAAGCCCGCTGGCTGTTCTAGGAGGAGGGTGGCGTAACACCCAGGTTCCCTATTTTAGAGAAAACGTCATCACTTTTCCTGTGTTGAAACATGACTGATATGACCAACAGTTATGAACACATATTTACAATGTTTCCCTGAGTCTAATGAAATCACTCAGATGAGACGAATCATACTGCATTATCAGGGATACCAATTTAAGGTACATTTCTTCAGCGTAAAATACATGAGTCCATATACATTGTGTGATCTGTCAACGTCTGGTGAACCTGGGAATACATTTTGATTTACTTTTTATTTGTGCTTTTTTCCATCATTAATATAAAATTGATTAATGTCAATAAAACATCTTGGACTGAGAAGTTTCTGCGGAGGCTGCTTCCTCTCCAGCTTCTCACCCAGTCATGTCCTTGTCTCTGAAAGCCTAGATCGGGTCTGAAGGTATAACCGTGGATACAATTTGATTTGGATAACTCAGTGTTACAGAGAGCTTCACCAATGCCCATAGATTGGCACCTATAACCAACTTAAGCCCTCAAGGAAGACAAGGGAATACTCCCAGGAAAAAGCAGAGAGAAAAGATTGAAGAAACTTTGGGACCAGCAAGGAAGTTTGTTTAGCCTCTTGTGACACTGCAAGTTGATGTGAAAGGTTCTCTCAAGGTTAATCTAGGACAGACGTACACTGAGTTATGAGGTGTATTTAAAGACTACCAAAGGTTTTTTGGGATGCAGTTCCAGAACTTTCTCTGCAGAGGGAGCAAGGATTCTGGTAAAACAGGGAGAGCTGAGGGCAAGACCCACAACCACTGCACTTACATTGGCAGCTGTGTGCGTGAGTGACTGTGTGTGTGTGTGTGTGTGTGTGTGTGTGCGTGAGTGACTCTGTGTGTGTGTGTGTGCGTGAGTGACTCTGTGTGTGTGTGTGTGTGTGTGTGTGTCTAGTAGACCAGAGGCTTGTTTCACAGCTGGGCGAGCGGAGAGCGGTCAACAGGGAAGAGGTCACATGACTAGGTCAGAGGTTAGGTCAGAGAGATGGATGACAGAACAGAGAGGAGGAGGTGGAAGGAAGAAGGGTAGGATGAGGAGAGGAAGACAAGGAGATGGAGGATGTGGAAAAAGAATAAGAGGAGTAGAACGGGACAAAACAAGGTCTGGATGTTTATAAAGACACACACTAGACACACGGGCCCATACAACAGCACACACACACACACGGGCCCATACAACAGCACACACACACACACGGGCCCATACAACAGCACACCACACCTGGATATGCAGAGGATGGGTGTGTACGTGTGCAGGACATTTGATGATGGTCGACTGCGTGGGGTCAACATCAAAGCAGCCAGTCTGAGAGTCGAGAGTTCATTGGTTCAGATCCCATTCATACTGATTACACTTGGACACAACTGGTGTAACCTTCCCCCTGGATAAGCTATGACCCCACTCCTCCTGGGAACATGCTTACCAGGAAGAACTTCTAAACCAGGAAACAAGAATCAAAATCACATGCGTTGCCATGCCTCAGTTTATCACTGAAATATTTGGCCCTTCTCTCCCATCCTCTCCTTTCCTCTCTTCTCCTTTCCTCTCTTCTCCTTTCCTCTCTTCTCCTTTCCTCTTTTCTCCACTCCTCTCTGTGTCTGGGTTGGTTTATTACAGGGGGGATACTTTATGACTAAGAGGTGACTTGACTATTACATTAAGCATCCACATGCATACACACACACTCCCAAATAATAATTTTCACCTGCTATTTAGAACACACGTTAGCCATTAATGTTTTTTAAACGTCGTCTGACCAGTCTGCTCTATGCTGTTGGCTATAGTCATTACAATTATTATGGTTGCGGCTGCTAACCCAACAAACAGAGCACTGTCCCTTTCACCAGACCTATAATGCCACTGTGTACAATTGCTATAAGCTAATCACATCATGGGCAGTTGTGGCACTAAATATACTGGAGACAACAGGGGAAGGCCTTGGAACAAAGATGACAAACAAGAGTGCTTCCCAGAGTTAGAAGCCCTTGGAAGAACCGTCATGGAATCTTTTGAGCACACACATAGCTCCTAGCTGGCTCAATTGAAGGGTTTTTATCTGATAGTTCTTCACAAAGACAATTTAAAGCACAAAGTCTGTTTTGTTGGAGAACGTGAGATCCTTAACTATGACAATTTGGAACAATTGGACAATTGGAACTTTCAATGTTAAAAAAAAGACAGTTCTGAACATTTAATTCGACAACTTTTTCAAATTGCCTCCTTTATGGATGTGAATCTGCACATTGAAACGTGTGTATTTCTACTGATCTTTCCCCTTGATAGGTCACAACACCTTGGACATTTTACAGCTGTGAGGTGTTTTCTCAGTCAAGATTCAGGAGAATTCTCACTGATTCCTTTCTTATCTACATCCTCATTGCTTTTACCAATCAGGTCCACAAACTGCTCGGCTGTTGTTGTTGATGATTGTTGTGGGTGGTGTTCTGATTACCTAGCTTGAGTGATCACTTCACACACAAACACACACACACATAAATCTTCCAGAGTTCAGTCCCCTCTTCCTTATCTGTTCAACTGTAGGTCTAAGGCAATCAGACGGCTCACTGGTCAGAGACACGCGTTAGCGACTCTCAGTTCAATTAGCTCAGCATGAGGTCCAATTTTACGCTGAAGCCTTTACTACAACCCGTCTACCATACACACACACACACACAGTCCCCCTAAACTCCAGCTATGCCCCGTTTCACTATATCCCTGTCAATTTTGGCTCACTCCATCGATCGTTGCTCCCTTTGAAGGAAACAAGGGCTGAGGGGGAAGGGGGAGGTTGGGGGGAGGACATCTCACTTTTATTGAGGGAGGATGAAGATGAGGTAAGATGAGGGTGAAGGTATGAAAAGCAGAAAGGGGGGGGGGGGTTGCTGTGTGTGCAAGGTTGAGAAAGCAGTAGAGTGGGGAGGGTGGTGAGAAAGGGGGTTGAGGTGAGTGTTCTCCACAGTATACACAGTGATAGATGGTTGCTCAGATAGAGAGATTGTATCGGTAAGACTGAATGACCTTTGACCATGCCCATCAGGCCATGGTGTAAAAGTGTCAGCACTGCTGGTTTCTATGTAAGAGGGTTAATGTGTTGCTCAATGTGTGTGTGTGTGTGTGTGTGTCAATGTGTGTGAACATTCTCCTGTGTGTGTGTGTGTGTGTGTGTGTGTGTGTGTGTGTGTGTGTGTGTGTGTGTGTGTGTGTGTGTGTGTGTGTGTGTGTGTGTGTAAGCGTGTGCTTCGGTGTTTGTGGACAGGGGTCATGTGGTTAAGACAGGTTTGTGTTTGTGAAAGAGACTAGTCACAACAACAACACATTTTGACCTGCTGTGAGGTCGTCTGAAGTCGCCAGTCTGTCTGTGCCTCAATCAAGTCTTTCTCTGTTTCTTTCTCTACTTCTGTCCCAATTCTCTGTTCAATTAACATTAGGGTTGAACACACAATCCAGATAAACTCATTACAGCATGTTACTGTTGGCATGCAACCTTCTACTTTGTTGGCTTAGTATTGGCTCTGACATGACAAAAGAGACCTTGACTATCGATCTCTGCAAGTGCAAATTTACATTTCGTCATTTAGCAGATGCTCTTATCCAGAGCGACTTACAGTAAGTACAGGGACATTCCCCCCGAGGCAAGTAGGGTGAAATGCCTTGCCCAAGTACACAACGTTATTTGGCACGGCGGGAAATCGAACCAGCAACCTTATGATTAATAGCCCTTCTGATTAACAGGGACATTCCCCCCGAGGCAAGTAGGGTGAAATGCCTTGCCCAAGTACACAACGTTATTTGGCATGGCGGGGAATCGAACCAGCAACCTTCTGATTAATAGCCCGAGTCCTTAACCGCTCAGCCATCTGACCCCCTAGCAAATGCAAAGGCCGGACGTTTTTACGACATTCTGAACCCCCATGGAACAGTAGAACATAACATAACTCACAGTCACCTCCCATGTTTCAGTATCATTCTATCTTTCTCTCTATCTTTCTCTTCCACTCTGTCGCCATCACTCTTTCTCTCTCTCTCTCTCTCTCTCTCTCTCTCTCTCTCTCTCTCTCTCTCTCTCTCTCTCTCTCTCTCTCTTTCTCTCACTGTCCCTCATTCTCTGTTGTTGTTGTTGTCACTTGGGGTGAGGCTGAGGGGGACAAAGGGGCTAAAGGGAGAGAGGAGGGGGAGGGATTGTGCGTGTGTGGGGGGGGGAGGGGTGGGTGGCGGCAGGAGAGAGTAGGAGGAGAGAAGAGGGGGAGGTAGAGGGAGAGGAGAGGGAGCCCTCTGCCCTCTGTGTCTCCAGTCTGTCTGCATCAACATCTGGAGCTCACATCAGCTCTCCTCTGAGACTGGCACTGAGGAGAGGGGGAGGAAGGTGGAGGTGGGGGCGTGGGGGGAGGTGGGGGACAACCATGAAAAGGAGGAGGAAGAGGAGAATGGGAGGTGAAACAGCAGAGCGGTGGAGGAGAGAGCACGGACAGGCCAGGGGGAGAAGGCGGTGGCGGTCCAGTGAAAGAAGCCCCACGCAAAGGGAAGTGGGAGGAAAGAAGAGGGAAAGTCCGGGAGAAGAAAGCTGGACCTACCACTACCAGACAGACCGAGACAAGAAAACACTCAGGCTTTCATTTCTCATCCTCATTAAACACATACTTGCACACACACACACACACGCACACAGACACTGTGGATCATTCTGCTTAGGGGTCTGAATCTCTTCTCTTTCCACATCCTTTTCTAATAAAATTCAAGGGTTGATATGAAAAGAAAAAGGCCCAGAATGTGTGTGTGTGTAAGTGTGTGTGCAGAGGCACACAGGCCTACTGGTTTGCTGCTGTGGTAGAAAACTGGCTGTGGCAGGAAGCTGCATAACCTGTGATCTTTGCAAACGCTAATGGAAAATGTACTCAGATACAACAACTGTGTGTGTGTGTGTGTGTGTGTGTGCGTGTGTGTGGTGCATGTGCATGTGTGCATACTTATTTGCGTGTTTGCGTGCGTGAATGCAGGTGTGTGTTTGCCTCATGAGAAAAAGAGATAGAGGTGTCCTCTTAAAATAACAGTGCTTGTAAAGGATATACATAGACATTAAATACATCTGCCAGGGTTTAGACTGTCACAGAGACCCTTTCTCTCAGACAGACGTATTCTCTCTCTGAGATAAGGAACTGGGCTTTGCAAACAGGCTAATAGCAGATTGCTAAACTCCAGTCAAACCTTTAGACTCTCCAACATTTCTTGAAATATATCTGCTATGTATCCTCAACTTCCTGAAGTCTTTGTCCATAACAGCTTGACAAGAAAGACAAAAAAGGAAATTGTCAAACTGCTTCTTCAGTTGCTCCACTATCCTCCACATCAGAGGGAAACAGAAACATAACTTTTGCTTTGTTGGTATGCATGGCTTTTCAATTGGTCGACAGCAGATCACCTGGTCACAGAACTGTGTGTGGTGTAATGATTGGCAAGTCAAGCTACTTGAAGACACTTTGACAGAGGAGAGGAGGCTATACTAAAGTCATTCTGCCACTCTCCCTCATAGGCATAGTATGTCTTTCTACCAGACTATGGCCCGCTCATTAATGACTTAACTACTGATCTACAACAGAAGCCTGGGTTTGGACACTGACCATGAAGTAAGTATGTATGTAAGTATGCACTGTGAGAAGCCTCCTACCTTCGCTCTCTCTGTGGTGATGTCTCTGCTCGGGTTGCTGACGGAGTGGTCAGCGAGTCAGAACACCCTGACCTCCAGTTGACCACGAGTTGACCACAGCGATCCTGATTGATCATGTCGGAGCCTCCGTATCTGTAGCTTCCGACGGGAAGGTCACCTCTGTAATCTGATCGAAGAGAGTATCATCATCTCTGACAACGGGAGTGGATCCACCTAGATCACGTATCGGCCACGCTCAGTCAAATCAAAGTCAAATGACAAGAGGGAAATGAATGGGGCAAGGTTTGTTCACTGTGTAAATACATATGGAAGATAGTAGAGATTCGGTCTGGTGAACAGTGAAATATGTAGGCTGGAGCTTTGCTTGCCTCACTTATGTTGTCATAAGTAACCCCAAAAGTACTGAAATAGACTGAAGGTTCTGCATAAATGTTACCCAGCCCACCTTTCAGTTGCAGTCCAGGATATAGCCTGTGCCACACAGGGAAGGGAGAACAGGGGAGGGAGGGAGTGGGGGAGGAACAGGGATGTTCTTGACTGTGGCATCTCTAGCAGCTGTTTCCCTCAAACCCCTGTCTCCCCCTCCCTGACCCCCCTGCCACCCCCCCCCCTCCCTCCCCCCGCCCTCTTGCCTCACAATGGAACCAATACAAAAGAACAGGAAGTTCCTCCCGTTTACTGGGGGCCAATCAAAGACATCATTATTCCTGTGTCACAATTTTTACGGGAAATAGCAGCTCCAAAATATGCCAGCTGTGCAGGCAGGCAGGCAGGCGTGCCGCGTGGTATTATTGTCCTCTCCGCCTGGTGGCTGATGACAAAAGGAGACACAGACCCATCTCCACCATGCTGCACAGAACTGCTGTGTGTGTGAGCGTGTGTATGTGGAGAAGGCAACGTCAAGGCACACATTCTCTCTTTCTGTCTCTCTTTTTCTCTATTGGCTTGCATCTCTCTCCCAGGCTGGGTTATCATTGTGCGCAACGTGAAAAGGGGTCCCCTGCTGAGCGCACGCCGGGCTCCATGGTTCCATCCTGAACAGTGCGATTGTATTAACCCCCTCCCCCCACCCTCCCCTGCAAGGCGAAGTGGGGTGCATTCACCAGCCCCTTCCGTAGAGCATCTGTAAGACCTCTACTCAGATTACTGCGTAAACGGTGGATCCAGGTGATGTCTAACGTTTTCCAGATGTGGTGGTAATGTCACCAGGAGGTTAGCGCAACACTGAGTGTTGTTGTTCTCTGAGGAAGGTGAATATTCCTGCTTTCTGACCAGGGATTACATCCAGCTATGTTACGATGACAGCCTGTGTACTGAGATACATTTGTTATAAAGGTTTCCATTTGATTGGGTCTCCGTTTCTTTTCGGAACAACCAAGGTCAGTTAACATGAAAAGATGACGGCAAGAAAAATGCAATCGCTTTGAAGGATTGAAAACCATGTAACTTCCTATTCCACTTGGCTTAATTGACTGGGTGTGGTTGAGTCGTAGTTATAAACCTACCCACCAACTCTCTCTGTCTCTTTGTCTTTGTATTTGTCTCTCTCTCTCTTTCTGTCTCTCTCTCTTTCTGTCTCTCTCTCTCTCTCTTTCTGTCTCTCTCTCTCTCTCCCTCTCTGTCCATCACTATCCCTGTCTAAAGCAGCCCAGACGTCTGGAAGACAATGATTAACTCCTTCAGTCACCTCGTTGACTCAGGTGACCACCACTGGGTTTATTTAACAACCATTAGACGGCTGTTGTGAGGGGAATAAACACACACACAAGCACAAACAAGCATACATACACACACCTAAATACACACACACCTATACAGAAACACACACTTGGAGCCATACAGACTTCCAGATAAGCACACACACAAACAAAGCAAGATGATGTGCATTGTCATATCAGGTTGATATACCATGTTTCGTGTCAATATTTTACTGTCAGCAAAGACTGTTGGGAAGACCAAATGAACTGAGATTAGATCCATGTTGTGACGACACACCCAATAACACTGACACGCCACACACATTTGCCAACGTACACACACAGCATTATTTGAATCCAACACAGTGGGGTCATAATGTACCACAGTGGGGTCATAATGTACCACAGTGGGGTCATAATGTAACACAGTGGGGTCATAATGTACCACAGTGGGGTCATAATGTACCACAGTGGGGTCATAATGTAACACAGTGGGGTCATAATGTACCACAGTGGGGTCATAATGTACCACAGTGGGGTCATAATGTAACACAGTGGGGTCATAATGTACCACAGTGGGGTCATAATGTACCACAGTGGGGTCATAATGTAACACAGTGGGGTCATAATGTACCACAGTGGGGTCATAATGTACCACAGTGGGGTCATAATGTAACACAGTGGGGTCATAATGTACCACAGTGGGGTCATAATGTACCACAGTGGGGTCATAATGTAACACAGTGGGGTCATAATGTAACACAGTGGGGTCATAATGTACCACTATCTGTCCCTCAGTTTGTAGTCTTAAGGCCCTATCGCTGTTGTCCTTTCTTTCAAAGGAGGCTGGAATCTTGTCCTTCTTGTCGAAGCTTATCAGTGTGTTTGAAGCTTGTCTTTATCTGGGCTCTGTATGTAAAGGTCAGCAGCAGGAGACAGCCAGTTATCTCCGCTACTCTCTCAACTGGAGGACACCAAGAGATCAACATTTTGCCTCTACTTTTATTACTTTTGTCACGTCATATTCCACGAGAGTGCATTGCACAGTTCCATGCTTAGTTAAATCAAATTTAATAAATGGTCAAAACTGTTTGTCTTCGTGAATACATAATATTCTGGATTACATTCTGAAATTAAGGAGCTATAATATACTACATGGCCGTTCGTACCAGAACATTCCCCCCCGCCATTTCTAGTGGCAGCTTGTGTGTGTGAGCCCTGAGCTTGTGAGAACCTCGTTCTGTGGTTCATCCCTATTTTGGCCTTGAGAAGGAGAGAAGGAAGGAACATTTTTAGGAATCTTGAGTGCCGTTGACCCCCGTACACATGGAGAATTCTAAGTTACTGGTGAAGGGATATTTTGAGCAAATTACAGAGTGGTCAGAGAATGTTAGCCCTAGCAGGAAGTGAACTGAGTACAATACACAGATCAGGCAGGGCCAGGCCCACTCACACACACACGCACACATACTCACACACTCACTCCTGCGCACACACGTGCGCACACACACACATTTCCAAGCAATGTTTAACTACTCACAATGAGTCATGACTGGTATCAGGGGAGAATCAAAAACAATTTACTGTTCTGGTTCCACGTCTCGATGTCATCTCATACCATCCTCACTGTCACCATTTGGGGATTTAATCATTGTCATTATCATCCACAAACAATTTACATTTGCTAGTGTCATAGTTCTCTGATTTCTCTTTACAGAACTCCACCTTGTAGACTTCTGTCCATCCTGGGTGCCATGCATAATGCTGTGAATACCATTCACTAGGCCCGTAATCTAATATACCCAGGCAGGCAGACAGGGTGTGGCTTCTGTTTGATTAGCTCACTGGCCCAGTAGTTCGTGCAAGACCACTTAATCAGGTCACTCCAATCCCAGACCCTTATGCTCCCAGCCTGTGACCGTCTGGAAGGGTCTGGGTGGGGGGCGGATGCGGGTGACAGGGAGATGGGGGGGGGGGGGATCAGTGACCCAGATTGGTGAAGGGTGAGTAGTTGTGGTTTAGGGTGGGGGGTGAGGGAGGTGGAGAGAGGATGGGAGAGATCAGCTGTGCGCCGCCTCAGAATCTCAGATCACTTCATTAGCAGGGACAAGTATGAGATGGGAATGATGAGGTGTGTGTGTGTGTGTATGTGAACATGTGGGGCTGAAGAGGGCAAAGAGCGTAGTTGGATGGGGGTAGGAAAGGAGGGAGGGTGAGAGTAACCGCTGTGGCCCTCCTTATTTCTCAAGAACCCTCTTGACCCAGAAACACAACACACACACACACACCCAACACGCACACCACACAGGTGCAGAGATACCCACCAGAGACCTCCTGGCCTCCCTCTTTGTATCTCTCAGAGGCCTGACCAGCTGAACCCCTGGCAACAGCAGGGGCCTTTCCCTCCCTTTCTTCCCCTCTTTTTTATCACTCTTCTCTCTTCTCTGTCTTCCCATTTGAATACCTTAGTAGGACAGGAACCTTGGGTTCCCTCTGTTTGTGTCTGTACCTGCCTGTCTGAATGTCATTCTGTCTGTTTGTCTACCTGTGTATCTGCCTGCCTGCCTCCCTGTCAGTCAATCAGTCTGTCTGCCAGTCAACCAACAGGAGCAGGTCTAGTCTCCAGAGTAGTCTCAGCACAACACATCTCTCTGCAGTCTAAAGACGTTGTGGTCAATTTGTAGTTTCAAGGGGGAGGAGAGGGTTGCAAGCCTTCTGGTGATCCCATTCATGTAAATCCAATATTCAAATACTCCAGATGTATTCTCCAGGCTGAGTTTCCCCCTTTTTTTAACCTTGCCTTGTCTTGTCTGACCCTGGAGAGTTGTTGTGTCTTTCTGAGTCGCTCAGGCTCCAGCCCTGAGATGGGACATGAAGCTCAGTGTCATGCTACGGTCTGGATGTTTCTGTGAGGCACATACAATCACTCTTACTTACTAAGAATGTGTGCAAACAGTGTGTCCTTAACCTGACTCAGGTGATGAAGCACTGGAGACATGGCACACTGGTCACACTGCAAGCAGGAACAAGTCCCTTGTTTTTAGATCACTCCCTAGGTCAGGGCCATGTAGTTTTGACCTTCTGTTACTGGTTTTCTCAGACTTCTGTCGCCTTGCCTCCCTGTTCCCAGTTTTGTCAGTGGTCTGGTACACAGCTCCATCTGACAACAGGATCAGGGTGATAATATTCCCACGCTTAAAATCAAGAAAACAAGCTAACTTTTGAAAACCTGACAGAGGTCTTGATTTTGAATAAAAGGGACAAAAAGTTGAAGAAGCACACTTAAGAATAGTTATTGTATCAAAAGCCTTCTTTTCAAACCAAAAATACTATGTAAATGTTGGAGAATGGATTTTGTGATATGGATTATGGTCAAAGTTATATTTATTGAGGGTATTTTTCTAAACTGATCTGGTCAAGATAATGCAGCAGCATAATAAAAAAAAAAAACATAGCTATAAACGGATAACAGAGGAGACAACATGAAGAACTCAGCACAGGGAACTCATATTTCAAAAGAGAATTGTATTGGAGTCAGATTTGTAGCTAACAAGGTCAATTAAAAACATTTGCATCTTAAAGAAAACTGCCTTTAATTCTAAAGATTTTGATATTAAAGCATTTAACAGGATTCATTCTGAGTTTCAACTCATTCTGCATATATTCATGTCAAAGGTGCAGCTTGCACAAATGTCTTTTTTCCCAAGTCCGTACGGGCTTTAGGAGAAAGAAGTCCAGGGAACGCCAACATGTTGCCCAGCCCTTTAGCATGATATGGATGCATTCAGTATGATAACAGACCAAGAATTGTCTTCTATACTGTATATAGGTGAACCAATGACAGAACCAACAGTTATGTCTTTCCAAACAATATTCTGATTGTGTGAAATTTTACAAACAATAATCATTGTCCATCATATGACAGGTGACAGATCATAAAATGATAGCCTAAACATTTCTGTAAATGAATTTTCTTTTGACATTGTAAAGGAATCTCTTTCCAATTGAAGACCTTTCAAAAACAGAGCATTGGAATCTCTGGACCTTTCAAGGCTGAACACATCTGAAGGATCTGAGAGAAAGGACAGAATGAAATAGGGGAGTAAGAGAGGGAGGACAGGGCGTCCGGATGACACAATGGATAAGAGGAATTGAGTTTCACTCTGTTTCTTGTCACTAAATTACCCTGTGATAGTTGTGTGAGAAAAAGACACCCTTCTGTATACAATGCATGCCTTTCCAAATAACAATATGTTGGTGTGGCCCTCTCCCTCCCCCCCCCCCCCTCTCTCTCTCTCTCTCTCTCTCTCTCTAAGTTGACCCTGTACTCTTTTGGACTCCCTCCTCTGTTGTCAGCAGTGGAGAAATAGAGACGCTTTGTTGACGGCGGATTAGGAGACAGCGCCTTGAAAGGTTCTCTTTGGGTAAAAGACGAGTGGGAGGCGACAAGGGTTAAGGGGGAGGCAAGCAGGGGGGGAGGGTCGGCGCTGCTAATTATGCATGGCGATTGTTGATAGTTTGATTGTCTGCGTCCAGCTGCACGGGGAACTGGGGGAGAGTAGAGGGCGGGGATGCGGAGCGAGGCAGACTCACTGACGCCAGGCTCGAAATTCTCCCATCCATTGAAAGAGAGCCTCGATTGTGTCGGGGCCTTTCCGACAGTGCGGTGCGAGGGCACCTGATCCCTGCCCAGACGTACCAGCGTGTCACACAGATTCAGAGCTCTGGAATCCGCCAATAAAACCGCGGTGCCCAAAGAATGTACTTGCCGGCCACTATACATAGTGGCGACATTATAAAATAATAGTGACCATAGAAACAATATGATAGTTATAAGAAATGGTAATTGGAGTCTGACGATTATAATGTTGAATATTGTTGTTACTCACATGGGCAAGTATATAACCGATATATGTAGGCTATGACCTGCCATATTTATGTGCAAGCTAATAGGTCCATATGAATTATCAGCCCATGAGTTTGTCCACTCAGCAAATGGAAATAGGATTTTTCCCACCAGACCAGAGATTATAGGACAATATTTGTTCACCCCCATCTCCTTGACATATTTAAAAAGATATTTGAGGCCAAAGTCTTGTTTGGACAGCCAGTTGCGTTTACAAAATATGTTTCTAAAATAGAAATGGACCAAAACTCCCGGTCTCACGATACAGCCTGAGTGGGGTTGCTCTTGAGTGGGGTCGCTGAGTGACTTCTTGTCAAATACAGAGGTCAGTAGGTGGGAGGACGTTGCCAAGCGGAAGGCAGTGGGTAGTAACCTCCTCACGCTGACATGAACATCTGTGCGACCGCTGCATTTGGGACAGCTGCAGTTGGGATTAATGCGGAAAACGTTTCTATAAAACTGAACAATTATCAAAGTTCCCACAGTCGAATCAATTAAGAAAGATATGTCTCTTCTATGAATTTTTTTTTTTTTTACATTTGGAGACAAATATAGGCTATGCTCTATTTCTTATCAGTGTGCCATAGATCTGAACCAGAAATCTAATTATCTGTTCGATGTCTTGAGAGCTAATATGTCATTCTGAAATCTGTAATATATGAAATAACATGCAATTAATTTGTCCTAAGGAGGTTAAGGTTAGCTCTACTAAAAAACTCCTATCCGCAATGCAAGCAGCAACAGAGCAGAGGAAAGGAGGCGGGCTCAGAGCGCTGAGTGGCAGACCCAGTGCGCGACGAGGTTCTGGTCAGGGCGGGCTGTCTGCCAGAGGGGCGCGTTGGAGCGAGCGGGTGAATGGATGACGTCGGGAGCCTGGCGCCAGCATGTCTGGGACTGGCGCGTTAGATCAACACAGCTGGGGTGGAATAGGACACACAGCTGGCGCGAGGGTGCATTCCTCCACAAAACAGGATTGTGAGAAAAGGGAAAATAAGACCAAATAGGAACAGAGGAGACATGCTTTGATGTATTCTAAAAATGTAGGGTTAAAAAGAAAGAGAACAAACTTATAAGTGCTCATTATTAATTGCAGGGTTTGGTGTGAATTTGAAACCAATAAATGGAAATGTTGTCAACGAATATAACACATGTAGCTTTTTATTAAACTTTCTTTGAGGTTCATTGTTGAATTGTTCAGATGGTATTCGCTGAACACGGTCTATAACTATCTACAGTATACTGCACTCATCAGAAATCCTAACAGATGAGCAGACGTCGATTGTCTTGTGACATAATCTTAAAGCCACTCAAACAAATGATAATATAACTTAGGCCTACATAAAACAATCTTGTTTACAGTCTAACATTACCGATGTCCCTGCGTCAACCTGCCTATAAGAATATAGTCCATCCCCCTGTGTAAACCCTGTATATTACCCATGTCTACATTTGTATCTTAAAAATCATGTGCAAAAAACTTAGGCTACACTCCTTCTGTATTTAAATCAATTTTAAACTGACGACAGGAAGTCTCCAAGTCATAAGAGAACAAATTGTTGTTATGGTCAAATTCGGCCATTGGTGGCTTCAACTTTATCAAATGAAAATGATCCTGGACATCTAGATTTGTCTTGTCTTTATTAGTATGGCATTGAGCTTGTTGCTTAAACAACAAGTTAAATCAGGGATAGGCCTATGTGAGCTACACTTCATTCACTCAAAGGCATGTGTTTTGTAATGCAGATGGTTGTAGAACGGCAATTAGACGTCTAATTGCTTGACAATCCCTGTGTGCATCCTAAAGGCTTCAAGAGGATCCCAAACTTTACTTCCTCATTCCTCCAGCCTCCCACTGAAGATTATACTACGCACAGCCAATACGAAGCCAGTAACTCTTCAGGGCCTCCATGACTACCAATCAGAACACCGGAGTTCATTTATTTGTGAGAGCGGGGCGGTACCTTGTTTTCAGCTGTATAAAGACCATACTCGCTGCGTTCCAAGGGTACTTTCGCTGTCGACTGTTGAGAGAGCAAGGATTGAACGTATCTGAATCCATAGAGATCAAACACCCGATTTCAAGCTGAAGACCCAAACTCACACACGCATCATGAAGGCTATCAGTCCAGTGCGGTCGGTCAGAAGCTGTTACGAAGCCGTGTGCTGTATCTCGGAGCAAAGCCTCGTCATCGCCCGGAATAAGCCATCTCTGGAAGAACCCGTGGGTGCGCTGTGCGACATGAACGACTGTTACTCTAAACTGAAAGAGCTGGTTCCCAGCATACCGCAGAACAAGTCCGTCAGCCAAGTGGAGATTCTGCAGCACGTTATCGATTACATTTTTGACCTGCAGATTGCGCTTGAGGACGAAACGACAGCCACACCTGAAATGGTCCTGTCACTAAAGGTGCGGTTGTCTCTCTCTCTCTCTCTCTCTCTCTCTCTCTCTCTCTTTGTTCGCATTTGTTTGCATTTATCTCTGTAATGTTAATAGTTGTCATTGTCTTGCTATAGCAGTGGACAGAAAGAAAAAAAAATCTAGTTTGCACCACAGTTTTGTATCATACATTGTGTAACGACAATGACAACTGCTGCAACATGTTACTCAACCCTTGTACACGGCAGAGAAGTGACACAGTGACTTATAATGTTCCCATTTCTTCACATCCAGGCGGCAGACCTTGCATGCAATTTCTCCAAAGACGATGGTCGGTTGTGTCACTAAAGGAATCAGAGGAAGCAGAACTTCCACACATGGTGTGTATTAATCTAACGTCTCTTGTGCCTAATGCCTTATTGTTGTTTTCATTATACCTATTATATCATAGAGTATACATTAGCCTATATAGTATACATTTGCATTGTGTTAAAGCTGTCTTGTTCAACTGCTGTGTAAAGTGGGTGGGATGCAAGTGTTGAATCAGAGAGGCAACCCGCTCCCAGGGGAATACAGTCTTAATAAATGAACGCAACACTTTTCTAGTTAGTAGCTGTATGGGCATTGATATGCAGAGAGAGTAGTGTCCCCTGCTCTTTTCCCTTGACCCCCCCCTCCTCCCCACCAACTCACCATGGTTGCCAATTAGGCAGCCCAGTGAATGTGTAGCGGATTCATCGCTATCTGCCTGGGGTTAATGAAAGTTCCACGCTCGGCGCCAGTCTGTCTGCTCTCCCTCTGCAGGGAGGGAGGGAGCAAGGGAGGGAGCGTGAGAGAGAGAGCAAGATCTGACTTAACTTTTCTTCCTTTCTCTCCATGCAGGTGCAGGGAAACACATGTCTCCACTTCACTCCAGGCAAGAGGACAAGAGGGGCAGAAAGGGTGGGATAGGTATTTGGAGTGGAGAGAGGGGGGATAAAGAGAGAGAGAAAAGAAAGCGGACTGTTTTCTCGACGCAAGATCAACCTCCTGTTCTCTCTGTACAATATCAGTTGGTGGCAACCAGACGTGTCCACAACACCAAAGCTGAAAAGGAACTGAAGAGACATTCTGCTACAGCACCACTCTCTCTTTCTCAATCTGCATTCATCCCCCTTTATCCTTCAATCCCCATGAGTGTATTTGAATTTCAATCATTGTAGTTTTTTTTTTCTCCACCTTTCTTGTTACATTCCATACCCAAAGTCTCTGGACTAAAATGATTTTGTTACACCTCAACCCCTTTCTTTCTTTCCTGAACAGTCTTACACCATGTCACTTAATTCTCCCCGTGTTTCCTTTGTTTTACCCAAGATGTGGAGAATGTTAGAAGTGATCATGGACATTGTGTGTGAGGTGTGAGGTTGTTGGGTTCGAATGTGGAATTGGTGGGGTGGGTCAAGAGGGATGGGGGCTTGGGTCTTAATCAGAACTCTATAATAGAGTTGATTGTAAAGTGTTTGTAGGGATTATGCATTTCTACAGACAATGTTGAGTTTTATAAACTTTTTATAAAAGTATGTTTTTTCTGTATGTTCTTGCGTAATAAAATGAAGAAATGTTCAAATGTCTCTCATACGATCTAGTTTCTCTTTAACCTTTTGCACTATTAATAACCAGTTGATCATTGTCATACTTTCCTAAAGAGATCAAAAGTGGTGATGTGCTTCTCTGGTTACCACTTAGCACCCAGGATGTCTTCAGTTTTTGAGGTGGTTAGAAAATCAAAATGAAGGGAGTTTCCTGTATGTGTATACATTTTTCCATAAGCAGACACCAGAATGCCTGCACACCCCTCAGATTAACCAGACATACACATGGGTGCCCTGATGTGAAGTGTTCACCTGGTTCCTTCGGGAGCACTTGTAGGGTGATACGTCTAGTGGACACAAGGGATAAGTGAGTATTTTCTGGGCCTTTCTGTGTGGAGTTCACATGTTTTGGAGTGTTCCTTTCACAAAGAACCCCAATGAAAACATGCAGAACAGGTTGCGTTCCTGCCCATGTCTCTGGCCAGGCATGAGGTGAGCTCTTGTACATCCTTGATGTAGCTGACTGCTGCCCTTGGAGGGAGGACAACATGATGGGAAAATTAGGACATATTTCATTGGATGATACTTTTGCATGTATGTTACAAGTGCATGTGTGTTCCCAGTTTTGTGTGCGCATGTGTGTGTTACTACTGAGTGAAAAATGTTAGGTTATTTTTCACCAATAGAAACAGTAGGGGTTATAAGAGCCTTAATGGAGGGAGAGAGAGCGGGAAAGACATGCAGAAATTGGAATTGAACCCAGGCTGCTGCATCAGGGCCTTCTCCCATATTTAATGTGCTCACTGCAGTGAGCCATTGAGGCACCCAAAGGGATATTACATGACATTATTATCAGGGCTTTGTGGCTTTTTGGTCTCATGACTTTTTGTAAAATTTGGGAGTCATAGTTGCCTTTGCTCACCAGTGCTGCAAGTGAATGACTCACTGACTCTGGGGCATACCCAGCGCATATCAGGGTTGAAGAAATGGGGACATCAATGTAGAAGCTCTGGGTTGTTTCATGTCTAAATGGTGGGTGGGGAATGTTTTTGCAATTCCACCAATGCAGAATTGATGCTGAGCACAGGTCTATGTCCAAACATCTCACTTTAAACATTTCAAACCTGAAACAGAAACGTCATGAGTGGATGCCTAATACATGAGCAATTGATTCCTACTGACTTTACTGTTGCTAGTGGTAATCCCTGAAAGCCTCCGTAGGCTTAACTGGGAACTGCGGACATCCAAGTCTGTATTGTCATACTGGTAGGACTCATTTGAAAACAGATGACAGTTGGTGGTTACATTTGGAATTGCAGGCCTGCGGAAAGAGACAGGGTTACACTTACCCCATCTAGTGGTTTAATTAATGTACTGTTCACACCAAGAGAGAATTACACAAAGCAAGCAAAGACCTAAAACGTTAGTGTTTATTACCTCAATGTTTTGGTTGGCAGTCTAGTTTGGAATTAGCTGTCTGAAAGGAAAATATAAGTTATATCTCATGGCGTACATGATTGAAAGTACAAGGACTATGCAAACTGCGAAAAACTATGATAAATGGCAGCTGAAGTGCCCCTTTAGTTACAATTGTCTCTGTGTCAAGAGGGACATCCACTGAATCTGTATTGTGTCTGAATAATTCAAATTTGTGTTACAGAGATTATGATATTCTCATATTCTCTCTCTCTCTCTCTCTCTTTCTCCCTCTCTCTCTCTTTCTCTCCTTTAGTTTTCTTCTCAACCACAGTGCTCTGGGTTGCTATGTGGTATAGATCAAATTCCACTTTGCACCACAAGATGGAGATATTTGAACACGTATCGAACAATGCCTCAAAGCATTACTGGCCTAATGAAAACATTTACTTTTTTGGAAAATGTTATGGATACGTCTAATGTAATAACCTCCACAAAATGACCTTACAAATAAAACGTAGACAGGAGAGATATTAATCTGTAATAAATGTATGGAACTCTCATTACAATACAATACACATTCCTCACATGTGGGGAAGGTTTTGCTGATGGGGACTAAACTACCTCCAACACTTTCTGGGTTACCCCTCTGTCCGTCCAGAGCTTTAAGGGAGCTATTGAGACACTGACATGCCACATCGTTCTGTCTTAGGTTGAGTGACAGTCATCACCTCATCTGACTTGTATGAGATTGTCCCAGGCTCTATCCGTTGGAGTGGGGTTGCAATTGACGCCAAGGGCCTCGCAGGTACTGTGTAGAAACAGGGCAAGGCTATGTGTGTCATATTTCTCTTGAGGGTCTGGCATGGGGGTGGGGGCACTTCATTGAATCCTGATGATCGATCATCTTCTAAGTGAATGTGCAAATGTTTGCTCTACACGCTTATTCATATTATCACATTTGTGCCACATAATTCAACACATTACAGTCATATCACTTGTAGTTTGGGTAAGAAGCTCGCTTCAGATAAGGATTACTTTAAAGCAGACTCAACAAAGTAAATAATTCAACTATTGTTTAGTTACGTGCGCTCTTTGTCTTTAAACTATTGTAAAAAGATGAGTGAAAAAGTAACGTTGGAGTTTTTTTCAAGAATTATAATATATTTGAGAATTGGCGAAGCGACATCTATTCAAATGTGTCATTGTTCTAAAAAATACACAAATTATACTGCTGCCTCTTTAAGGTTTGGCACGCCCAGATCCAACTGTTCTATGCAAATATTATGCGGACAAGGACAATCCGAACGTGCCGCTGGCCAACCAGGATCGAGTTCTAACCGCGGGAGATCTAAATTTCGCGGGACCAAGTTTGGCGGTAAAAAGTAATTCTTGTAAGCTCCCGTTCTCTTTGAGTGACAAGCCAACCCTTGTAGCTGGACAGACAACGGCTACAGTCTCTGTTTCCGTAAACGAAGAATACTCGGTAATACCTGTGGAAAATCCTGCAACTCAAGAAGAAAACTTTTACATCTGCTGATTTTAGACTTTTTATATGTTGGACTGTTTATTTATTTGAGAATTCAGCTTAACGCAATATAACTCTGTATTTCTTTGGACAAAGGATAATATCGGTTTCCCTTTACAAGCAGCTGAATTGGATTCTTGCATCATAATATTTTTTACTGTGCGAAAGATAACTGTAGTGCATATTATATGTATGCATTTAGCACGGATAATATAAACAAAATAGCTGCTTTATGAAATTGCAGTTAAGTTTGAGAAAACAAAGTAGGCTATCCTTTGCCATAGGAAATAGCCTACAGCTCGTGAGCTAGTAACTCATCGAGTCCAGTCATACTCCTCGGTGTGCAACTAGAACAAACCCAGCAGTTTAATTGCAACGATCTCTTCATTTTAGATCTCTTCATTTTAGTAAATCAAAATGATCCGGATGCCCAAAGGCATTTCTCCTGCATCAGGTAGGGGGGCAACGGGACTGTCCTGCTCGCAAAAGAAAGTTCTTTCGGGAGTAAAGACAGACTTCTTCAACACCGGACTCTCGAGTCCACCGATGAGTTCGGTACCGACAGGTTACTTCACTCAGATATGCAACACCACAGCAGCGGAACAAAGGGCGAATTGCCTCTATGCAACCCCCCACGGACCTGAGGCCAAACCCATCAGAGCATCCTCCGGTCGACTCCCGGTAAAGACCCTGTTAAACAAAATATGTACCGACCACAGTAATATGTAACTGTATAGCATACAATGATGCTAATGTATTGTGTTCTAGCTAACTAGCAAGCAACTACAGTGTGGGCAGACTTTATTCTTCATTTCCATTGGTATGCATGCATTTTAGATTTTGTAGTCGCCTGACGTACTCTTAGATACAATATAGAGTAGTCAGTGTGCGTTTACGTGAATGAATGGGATAGTCATCTTTTTTTTGCGCTGCAAACGAGCGAGAAACTAGTTTTACTGTCTCCCTGACGTTTCTCCTCCCGCTGCCGCATCACAGCTGTAGCTGACCCCCCTCCCCCCCAGAAAGAATGGAAGGATGGTTGCTCTCAGTGGGGGGGGGGGGGGGGGGGGGGGGGAGCAATTCCCTTGGCTTATGTGTCCCACCACCTCTAGCACCATCATAGGGCTTAAGTTTGAACTTTTTGAGCAGAGGAGGAGAGATGTCATATATAGAAAGAAAAAGATAGAGTAACTGGTACTTTATTTCTCAAAAAAGCATTTTGCAGTAGTTCAGGGAGTTCCCTTCAGCTGTTGAACAATAACCACACCTAGCCTATCCAGTCAGCACCTGTTGGGTCATGTAAAGGCCGTCAATCTGTTTGTGTCTCTTTAGGGTCACCGCTGGACAACTGCTGTGTTGACCTGCATCTGTGTAACTTGTTGACCCTGGAATGTAAATCCTGCTGTGTGTTATGTTGTGCTGTGTGTATTTTAAATCTCCGCGTCCCATACTCGCCTGGTTACTACAGTCACATTTTTCAGGAGTTGTGAGGTATAACAAAATAAGCTACTTGTGATCTATTTGTCACGTGACCTTTCAGATTTAAGCCATGGCCCAGGAGCGGCCATCTTGTTTCAGCCTACACAATCTTCTCAGACCAGCTAAGCGTGTGTCAGGAGGGTGGGTTAGGAAGATGATGCAGAATACAGCCCCATGGACATCAAAAGATAATAACATACACACCCAGTGTGTTTTCAGACTGATAGTTTGTGTGTGTGAATATATGTGTACAAGACGGAGGCTCTCATTCAACAGTCTGTATCAGTAAGACCCATTTGAACCATAGTGATAGGACACTAATGCAATTTTCATTATATTTTACCTACTCAAAAAGTAAATGAAACTGAATGTTTGACCCTGTTCTTAACTGTCATTCTCCATACTCCTGTCATTTCTTAACTACAATCATTAAACAACATCATGATTACAACAGGCTGTAAACAAACCAATTTCCCAAGTCCACCGGAAGGCTTATTCTGGTACTTCCTTGGAAAACCACAGAAAGAAAGATAGAAGAGAGACGTGTGTCAGAGAGAGAGAGAGAATCCATGTGAAAATAATCGTGGCAGGCGTGAAGATTGGTTGGGGTTGTCGATTATGACTCTGCAGCCGTTTGTGTTTCCTGTATGGGTAAAAGTCCATGTTGATGAGAGTGTTTCTGTAAAAGGCAGCTACCACTAGAACCATTTCACACCAAGTTGCCAACACTAGGCCTGACTGCCCTGATCCTATCCCCAGCCCCCAGACACCTACCAGAGACTTCCATTGGGGCTTTGCATGGGGTGTTAGGGTGTGAGATTGCCCACTTAGTAAACTTGTTTGTAGGATCTGCTTATCTTGGTGCTCCATCTTCCTGCATTTCCCCCTTTGTCCAAGGCCCTCAAACATGCTTCCAACCCTGATGATTAGCATTTCAAAGTCCCCTTCCCCACTCTCCAGCTCCACAAACAACCAGCCCAAACTGACCAGCTCCTTCTCACCACCTCCTTCTCTTCCTTTGGCCCCCTAACATTGTGTATGTTTGAAAGGTCAACTCTTTAATAGGTTGTACTGGAGAGGCATAAGGACACTCCCAGGATATCAATGCTAACCCGGTTTAGGTTTTTCTAGGCATTAGGGTTTGATGAGTGAGATTTATGTGGGTGAGACTGCTCACACACATCTCATCTGACTGGGACATGTTCAATTCCTGTGAAATATAGACAGTGAAATATTCCAAAGCAAATACGGAGAGACTGGGGGAAAGAGAAATATGGGGAAAGAGCGTGGGAGGGAGAGAGAGATATAAAGAATGGTGGAGACACTGACTTACATAGCTGGACTCACGTGTGTCTGGGTGTGACCTGGGTGACACCATATTGTCTGTATGTTGCAACAATAACTAATTTATGTGTGCTTTGAAGTAGAGAGGGAGGGCTCAGAATTAGTTTCAGACATACGGTAATATTCTGTCAATTGCAGTAGTTGGGTATGTTTCTCTGATCAAGGAGTTTGTACATACAGTTGTGTGTGTGTGTGTTCAGTATTCAGCGGTTGAATCTGTTTTCTCAGCATGGTTGGCTTACTGTGGGACAGACAGGACATGTCTTTTCTCTGAGGCTGTGTTTGCACAGTGTTGACACAGCCTGGGAGCTCTCATTCAGACAGTGAGGCCTCCCCGCAGTTTTCTCACCAACAGCTGCAGGGCACAACGACAGACACTGGTGCAGGAAGTAAGTCCCTTTCTGCTTCAGTCAGCAACCAACACAAGTAATAAATACAACTATTCTGAACTGTCTGTATTGGTCCCAAATACTGGAGCTAGGAGATCTGGTCAATAGGATGGAGACAGACCTAGCTGCATGGAGAAAATTGTTGAAAGCGAAAATAAACCTCCACCGTCTGTGCTTTCTGTATTTGACACTTGGGCTAATTCAGCGAGTTGTGATTGGACGACAAAAGATCCTGATCCCCCCAGAGAGGTCTGAATGGAGTGGTGACAATTTTCTTGTTCATTCCGTCCCCTCCTTCTTCCCCAGGGCAGAGTAGCTGATTTACTCCTGCCTGACCACAGACTGGGGTTGTGTCTCCAAAACTGTGGTTGAACAGGTTTCCAAGTGAACGGGTCATTACACGTCAACTGTAGAGTGTGTATGTAAAGTACCATACAGGACACCTATTTCCTGTAGCTCTCATTACCATTGAAGTGAAAGTGGAATGTGCGAGCAGTGGAAGCATTGGCACGTCTCTGCTTTCAACACACACACACAAGCACACAGACACACAGACATACACACACACACACCACCTGCTGCTATGTCCCAGATGTCGTTCCTAACAGGTGGACTTGTCACAGAGGACACTGGGACAATGGTCTCTCCCCCCCCCCCCTTTTTTCCACTCTCCTTTTCACACTCATACCATTTTCCTTTCTCTCAGATTTGCTGAAGCACAAATCTACAACTGAAAGAAACTACATTTCTTTGTTCTGTGTGGTTCTGTCGTTCTGTCCTTATTGAGCCATGCCTAGAATTTATTCCAGCGTTCATAATAGTCGCTAGTGTAAGGGATAGACAGATAGGACCTCATTGACAGGATTAATCTTCTGGGTTAAGACATGTGTTGCCCTTAGCTATGCATTCACAGCATGTGCTGAATAACCCTAGTCATCATGCTGAAGCAGAGCATAGTCTCATTGGACGTGTGTGTGTGTGCTGAGGGAAAGGGGGGTCTAGGGCGTACTAGAATGGTGTTTGTGGGTCACATGGGGGGTAAAAAGTAGTGTTCACATGGTAAAAAGTAGTGTTTTTACCGTGTCACTAACTCAGAGGTAGAGGAGGGTGGTGAAGTAAGGATGGAGAGAGGGACGGAGAGGAAGGTGTGAGGTGAACTGTGCCCCCCCCCACACACACACACACTCACCACATCCTACCATCAAGTGCTAATTAGCCGGCACCGTCTGGATGAAATCCTACACCTTGTAAGATCACTCAACCGTGTGTAGGCAGAAGTAGAGCTTCAGGTGTGTGTGTGTGTGTCTGTGACTAGGTGTGATGGCTCTGATCTGAGAATATGTCGATCATGTGTCCTACAAGTTAACGCGTGGGTAAGTGTGTGTGTGTGTGCGGACGTATGATGTATTAAGGATTACAGGCAGGTGACCAATGGATTGAAGCCGTCTCGTGGCAGCAGTGTGTGAGGCAGGAATGTGGCAGCCTGCCTGTGTGTTCTTGAAAGACAGAGAGAAGAAAGGAGAGAACGAGAGAAAGAGGGAGGTCGAGGAAGGGGGAGAAATGCAGGCCGAGGGGAAGAGGGGAGTTGTTGAGTGAGTCCAGGGATATCCTGGCGTTTGGCGGGCGAGGGTCGGGAGGTGGTCCCATACACATGCACACACACTAGCCCCCCCCCCCCCCCCCCCCCCCCCAACCCCCTCTTGAAGCACTTGAAAATGTGTGAGGGTGCTTTGTTCTAGATCTTGAGGTCCTCTGCTACATTTACAACCCGGTACTTTTCAACAGCACCTACGAATGCCCTTTCTCTCCTTAGCACAGATGTGACAGTGCTGTGGATGGGCTGGGCTCACTCTATAGGCCTCCTCTACCACACACATGATCTATAGCTCTATGGGGCCATGTTAAAGGTCAAAAGGGCTTGTTAAGTATTCAGACACACAAGAGCCAGTTTCTACAGGCTATAGCTGGGATATTATGCCATAGGCCTCAGCTCCTTTCCAACACCTTATACTCTTATTCAAAACTCTCTCAAGGCCAAGAAAGGACATTGTATTGTTTTCACTTTAGTCAAAGCCAGTCAAAGCCATCAAATGCTAAGGTTATACCATGTTCCCTGAACCAGTGTCAGCCTAACTCTGTTGGGCGTGGTAATCTCTAGTCAGTTCAATTCAAAGGAACTTACAAGACTAACAAGTATTTTACCTTGTCAAATTTCCAGGGAGATGAAATGTATTGAGCGCTACACCGACATGCTCTCATAAAAGCCCTGCATCTTTGTCGCCCCCTGCAGGCCAAGAGAAAGCTGGACCTGGAGGATCCTCTGTACCTGCCAGACTTTAGGACACCAAAGGGCAAGAGCAGCGCTGCGGCCAGGATCCCAAGCCCCCACAGTGAGTATCTGTCTGTCTGTCTGTCTGTTTATGTACTTCTACTACTTCTGATTTCTCACCCTGCCACGTCTTCATGTTCTACATAACTCCAGTCCCCCGCCCAACCACAAATCCTCCTCTTGTGTCACTTCCCCTCAGCCCCTAAGTCTCCGGGTGAGCGCACGCGCTACGACACCTCCCTGGGTCTGCTGACTAAGAAGTTTGTGGGCCTGCTCAGCGAGTCGCCAGACGGGGTTCTGGATCTGAACTGGGCTACCGAGGTGCTGGAGGTCCAGAAGCGACGCATCTATGACATCACCAACGTTCTAGAAGGAGTCCAGCTTATCCGCAAGAAGTCCAAGAACAACATTCAGTGGATGTAAGTAGACCATTTACATTTAGTCATTTAGCAGTCTTATCTAGAGCGACGTACAGTAGGTACAGGGACATTCCCCCCCGAGGCAAGTAGGGTGAAGTGCCTTGCCCAAGGACACAACGTCATTTGGTGTGGCCGGGAATCGAACTGGCAACCTTCAGATTACTAGTCCGATTCCCTCACCGCTCAGCCACCTGACTCCCTAGACCAGACAGGAAAACCTATCATAGACACCCCATGCCCTGGCGGAGAACTTTCAAGTGACCTAGGAGTTTGACATCTTTGAGACCTTTCTTTGGTTATGATTCAGAGGTGGATCTATCTGACTGAGGGTGTGTGCTTTTCGTCCAGGGTGGGTGGTGTGTTTGAGGGGTCCGCAGGCGGAGGGGAGAAGGCACGGTCGCTGAAGAGAGAGCTGGCGGACCTGGACAGAGCGGAGCACGCTCTGGATGATCTGATCCAGTCTAGCAGCACCCAACTCAAACAGCTCACAGAGCACAAAGACAACCAGAGATATCCTTTCAGTCCGAAAACTGCTTCCGCATCCCCATGTATGGTCTTTATGCCTGTCTGTCTGAGTCTGTATGTTTGCGTGTGTTCATCGTGTTCACCTGGACATGTGTCGGCTGTTCCGGTTGGTCTACATTCCTTGACTCTGCCCCACATTAGGTTATGTGACCTATCAGGACATTCGTTCCATTAGCAGTCTGCAGGACCAGACGGTCATTGCTGTCAAGGCCCCCTCTGAAACCAAGTTGGAAGTTCCTGAATCTCCGGGGGTGTGTAAAGATCTCAATATAATTTTTGTTGTTGTCTAGGACTAGGTTCAATCCATGTCTGGGAAACTGGGCGTAGATTTTTCATACTAATCCTAAACCCTTCCTCCCTATTCTCTTCCAGGGCTCTCTCCAGATATACCTGAAGAGTAAGAACGGGCCTATTGAGGTGTACCTCTGTCCTGAGGAGGGTCTGGAGGATGCCAGTCCCGTCAAGAGCACTTCCACCCCCAGGAAGGACTACCCTAGCCCCCACCCTCAACCTCTGGGAACCCCTGCCACCCCCACCATGGCAGCATCCAACTACACTGTCAAAGAGGAACCTATGGAAGGTAAGCTTTTTGGGGGCCGTAGTGAGGGACAGTGTTTGGTAGGCCTTATTATTAAAGTTGATAGTATTCGTTTTTTAGACACGTCTTAACTGTTCTTGAGTAGTATGGGACTAATCCTCTCGTCTCCTTTTCTCTTTTCCCCACTCCTCTCTTTTCCTCTCCACAGCTGCCCTCACCGGACCTCGTCCCCTGCCTCCCCCCAGCACCCCCGGCAGCAGTGCCCTCCCGCCCCCCAGCGGGAGCAGCTCTCTGCTGGACGTGGAGGGCCTCCTGGGTCTGCCCCCCAGTCTGCTGCAGATCACAGAGGACCAGCTCCCCGGCCCCTCTTACACCCCCGACCCCAACGCCCCATTCGTCAGCTTCTCCCCACCCCTCGACCAAGACGACTACCTCTGGGGCCTGGAAGACGGAGAGGGCGTGTCTGACTTCTTCAATACCTATGACCTGGGGGATTTACTTCGTAGCTGAGATAGAGTGAGGGAGCGCGATGGAGAGGGATTCATGGGAATGCATCTGATAGAGTGGGATTGATGAAGAAGGGGAGGATGCGACAGAAGGAACGGGGAGGGATGGAGGAATGAGCAATGTAGACTTTACACTATAAAGCCATGCTTTGCTTTAGCCATGTGTATTTGATGTCAGTGAGGCGTTGCCTCTAAATTCTTCATGCAAAATGTATATATTTGGGGTTCAGGGGGAGGGGAGGGCTGCATGCACTGTCCAGTCTTCAAAGCTGTTAATGTGATTAATTTGTAAATGACAGGTGGCTTGTTACGGTCTAGTGTGCTAACTGATAAGACATAGCAGCCATCTTTTATGCATATCAAATAATATAGCTGGGGCATGTGGGAGGAATTGGGTGTTTACATTGAAAACCTCAAATCTCAGGAATTCTTATGCTCTTTTATTTTCCAAAGTCAACATGTTTTCTCCACTGTTTGACCATCAGCCTCTTTGGCAATGTATCATGTCAGCTTTAACTCAGTGGCTTCACAGGGTGGTATCCATGCTTGTGAAGTATGTTACCACCCAGGTGTAAGATACCAGGGATCACATTGAACCTGTTCAGGAACAACTCCACCAGCCCTTCAGTCCTCAACACTTGCTAACATCTGACGGGATAGGACAATGCCTCAACAACCTCTTCTCTGATAGATGGAATTTCCACCATTTATACTTCTCCTACTCTGTCATATCTTAATGTGTAGAGGGTTGTGGCTGGCTGCAGTTTCTCCATAGGTCTGTGGTTTATGTGGTGTATTTTCCCACTGAATCTAAGGTATTGTAAAGTATTTCATAGCTGGTTGTATGGATAAGGTCCTCCTCTCAGACATGATCTGGTTGTCCAGGTGAAACACAAAGGTTCACAGCTGACCAGGCAGGATTTTACTGTTGCTATATTATCAACGTGTGTATGGGTAACGTCACAGATCATGACCTTGTATGGATCCATCAATCAAAGTTATGTGAAGTCACCATATCTACCTAGTCTTTGATCCTTTGCTAACCAGGGACATCAAATTTGGCAGCTAAGTTTTTATTTTTTTTAACTTCTCTGTCTATCAATGTGAATTTGTATACAATTTATATATTTTTTGCGTTGAATAACTTGAGTATTAAATTGCTATATATTTCAAAGGAAATCATTCCGTAAGTGTAAAACAGTAATATGCAAACACCTGGTTCAAATGTGTTGTGTTTCCGGGAGTCAATTTTGAGTCATTTTGTCTCCCTCTGCAGTTGAAATTGATGAATTGTTCGATTTGAACCCTCCCCATGCATCCATGGAGAACTTTTTTTCTTTTCTAATGAACACTTTCCCCAATATGTGTGGTAGATTAAACTAGGTAAACAAAGGGCAGAAGAATCACCCTCAATGTCTCAAAAGCTGTGAGCCCTTTTTGAGACATAACTATAGAACTGTTTTCTAGACGTTTCAGAGATGGGATTACAGTTGAGCTCCTTGCCAGTCTGTTTCTGTCTTTACCCTGTGATGCGGGTGAGGTCAAAATGTCCTGTCCTAACAAAACTTGAAATTGTGTGTGTGCGTGTGTATTTGAAAATAGATGAGTGATTTAAGGTGTAGATTAGAAATTCTGAATTAAGAAAATGTATTTTTTCCAATAAGCATTATTTTTTTGTACCTGTACAGAATTATTTTGTATTTATACTTTTTTTCCTGAATAGAATTGAAAAGTTGATGAGGACCTCGGTTTAGAAACAAAACGATTGCATCTGTGACATGAGCACTTAATATTTTGTAATATTGTGTGGTCTGTTTGAATTGAATAAAGAATTAAAGCCATGGTGTACATGTGGCATTCTGCACTCCCTGTTGATGACATCATGGGTAGTCACCCATCTGTGACGGCAGACCGCTGATGTTAATCTCAGCAGCTGCCATGACAGAATATCTCAGAATGGCATCATAGACTTTTGCAGTTTGTATTCAAACATGTTTGAACAATATGGCTACAGTAAACAATGTAATACTGATGACCTTTTTTATCCAGTGAAATTGGTACTTTAACACACTGGTAGACAAAAAACACTTAATAGCTTGAGTGTCACTGTTTGTGTGCTGGTCGTCCCTGGAAACCTTCTGACAATGAAGAGCATGCAAGGTTGACCTGGTCAGTAGGTCAAAGGTCAGTATGGAACAAAGGAGTTGATCTCTGTTCTAGAACATATAGAACACCACAGGCCAGGGACCCACCTGCAGTACAGGCATCTTAGCTATGAAAGACAGCAGTGCCCAGGTAGGGTTAGTTTCATCACCTATTTTGTTCTCTAGAACGGACTGTTACAAAGTGTGTGTGTGTGTTTGTTGTAAATGGTTTAATTGCATTCACTCAAAGCCATGTAGCAATTTTAGTTCTGTCAGGCCATATTGTATACAAGCTAATAATCAGGAGAAACAGACTGATCAGACTTGGTTTAATTTTACCATCGGTTCACATACATTACATAGAATATTAAGATGTTTTAAATCTTTGCCAGTCTGAGATATGCATTAGCCCTTGAGTGTAAAACATTTCTAATTGGACCATTAGTCCATCCCATGGGATTGGTTGGAATACAACTGAATGCCCAACCCACAAGGCCATAACTTGATGATGTAGTGGCTGTCAAACTGTAACAAAGAGAGAAGGAAAGACAGACACAATCCAAGTTCACATTATACGTCGGTATGACGTATCTGTGCAAACAGTCCAGTTTTTGTGCCATTAATTCCACAACCACATTCACTAACGGGATAGACCACATCTTAGTGGTTTGATTCTGCGCCTAACAGACATTGCTACTTGATTCAAGCTGAGAGGTACAACCTTCTAGCCAATAGGAATACACTTAGTTGTCCTGAGTGTAACAACTTCAACCCTTTGTAACTTCTCACTCTTAAAAGGTGTGTCAACCAGTTGTCAGTGTCAAAAATATGACGTGTAACCCAAAAGTGTACAGTGCCATTCAACTGTAAGAACATGATATACTGAAACCATTAGCAGCCCTTCCATACTGCATACACAACTTTTTTGTCTACTGGCAACAGTACCATGGACATGTCACAGCAGCAATGTGGCTTGGCTTTAATATCAAGCCCTGTTCACATTACTTCAGAACATAAATATCCAGTGTAGTGAGCTACAGCTTTACCAGCCAACAGTCTGGTACCAACACTGCCCCGATACTGTCAAAAAACAATGGTTTCACAGTTTGATTCTACAAGCTAGGGGTTTATGAAGATGTTTAGTTTACTAGTAAGTCAAGTTGATCTCAGGTGAGATACATACTCTACCATAGGACGGAGTAGTCGAGGCTTCTGGAACAAAACATCCTGGCATGAGGTGAAAAGTCGTGACTAAATCCACAACATGCATGGACATGCTCATGGGTGTGTTCTCAGTAAGCTTTTCTTTCTGTCTTTCTGTGAGATTGCAACAGTAAATGTCCAAATTAACCAAAACAACAATTGAATAAAAAGGCTGCCCTGTACAAGACAAAGGTCAGACATAAGTAGGATGCATTGTGTTTACAAGCATAGTCTCCATATAAAGATATAGACTTGTTTTGTAAAAAAAAAATGTGCCTATGTTTTAAAGTTTCAACCCAGTGGTGAAGCTACACAGACAGCGAGAGGCTCTGAGCACAAGCAGATCATGGGAGGTCACTCGGGGACCAGCTACTGTCCCATACCATGAACCATAGGAGGCAGAACTGAAAACACTAATCCTAGATCAGCATTAAGCTCCACCTGGCTCTTCATCTCGTCGCTGGTGTTCAACCACCCCAGCCCAGCAGAGGGCTCTTCCACCACCACGACCTACAGGTTATATGCTGGAGGTCTGGGCTTGGGACTGCAGTGCGTGGGTTACAGGGGGCTCGCAATCCTGCATGCCCCTTTCCTCTCCGTCTCGCATGTACATCAGGAATAGAGTCACAGTGGCAAAGGTGGTGGCGTTCACGGGAAAGGCTCGCAGCAGGGTGGAGGTGAGGCCACGTGTGAACACTTTCCAGCCCTCCTTCTTCATGCTCTGACGCACGCAGTCCGCAATGCCATTGTACTGGTTCACCCCGCCCACCCCGTCGGCCTGGAGGCGGGACTTGATCACGTCCACGGGATAGGTGGAGAGCCAGGAAGCGATGCCGGACATCCCGCCCGCGAACAGCAGTTTGAGGATCATGTAGGGGTCGTCTGGTTCGCAACCAAGAGAGCGCGTCAGCGTGTCATAGGCAAGAAAGTAGACACCAAACCCAGGCATTTCTCGCATTAGCGTGGTTGTCATGCCTCGGTTAATGCCCTTGATGCCTTCCTTTCTGTATATTCTAACCAGGCAGTCCAGAGAGTTCTTATACAACTTCCTTGAAGCCTTCTTCTCTCCTGTGCCCTGCAACTGCATGCGAGTCTTTGCCAGCTCCATGGGGCAGCAGATCACACACTGGATGGTGCCGGCTGACGCGCCTGCCAGGAACTGATTGAGGGGCGTGTCTTTGGCCAGTTTGCGCATGGCGTTGCCCTGGACACCAAACACGATGGCATTGATGAAGGTCAAGCCCATCATTGGTGAACCAATGCCCTTGTACAGACCCAGCATCTGAGGAAAAACAAGCGACAAGTTAGCCTCACAATTGTTACAGTAATAACAATTTAAAAAGAAATTGCTACATATATTTTTGTAAGAGCAAAATGCTATGTTTTAAGTTTCTATTAACAGGGTTTATATTTCAGGGAGAAGAGAAAGACAGGATCCCTTTGTAGACAGATGAAACATCAGAAGGAAAAGACACAGGAGAGTTGAGGAAGGGAGGTGAGAGTAGATAGGAGAGAAATAATTGGTAGCGTAGCTTGGAAGAGAGATCAAGTTAAATGACCCTGAGCATGTTGGCACAGGAAGGGCTCTACTGATCATTACACAGGCACAATCTTTCTCATTTCAACAGATGCTGACTTGAGTAAACATGATTCTCACAATGGTAGCTTTAGGGATAAGGCTTTACTGGCCTGGTTGGAATACATTCAGTCATTTAGCAGACGCTCTTATCCAGAAGGACTTACAGTAAGTACAGGGACATTCCCCCGAGGCAAGTAGAGTGAAGTGCCTAGCCCAAGGACACAACGTCATTTTGCATAGTCGGGAATCAAACCGGCAACCTTCTGATTAATAGCCTGATTCCCTAACCGCTCAGCCATCTGACACCAACTACACACAAACATTTAATAAAATAGAAATGTTTATACATCTACAGTTGACAACAGTTTCTTACTCATCTATTTAAACACTAAGCTAACAGAACTTAGCCCAAAACTGCACTAAAACTGGACTGTTTCAGATACAGTAGATAATGTTGATTCTACAGCAGACGTCTTCTGGGACCGCATGTAATTTAGCTAGCAAGCTACTGAGACCATAAACTGGCAGCTCAAAATGGCACAGTATTAATCTTAATATAGCTCAGGCTTGCAGTGTCCTCACCGACCCCCAGCTCTTGATGTGTCGTGCCACCACAATTTCCAGTCCCCCCCCCCCCTTCCCAGCAGCTTCTTTATTACTGACTTCCTTTGAGGACACACAGAGTTAGCTAATGAGAAGAGAGCTAATGAGAGAGGGAGCTCTCCACTTAGGAGAAATTATTCAAATGTGAGAATTTGAATGAGCCTTGACTGACCAACTGGCTGGTTCACGCGAGGGCCAGGAACCAAGGGGGAAACTAGACACCGGCTCCACCTACGGCAGAGTTTTGGCACTGCTTAGAGCACATGGTCGGCCAGCCCTCCTCGTGGCTGCCGTACAATGGCGTCTAACAAGAACATTTATTAAATAAATGTATTTATATATGTATATATATAGCAGTAGAATATTGATATGTTAAATTTGTTGCTGGGCTACAGACTTGCTGATGCCGACAGTCAAGATGGCGACTACTCACAGACTCCTGACGTATGATGGACTGGAAGCAGTGGTAGGTTCCACGGTACAAAGGCTTGTCCACATTCTGAACTTGAAGTCTGACCTGAGCACGAGAGAAAGCAACTGATGACATGTATGCCATCTAATAGATATGCAAAGTAACAGCAACAGGTAACATTAGGTACACAAACAACTATCCAAGTACATATAATTTGACACACAGAGAGAGAGGAAAGGTGTTAGGGGTGAAACATGGGTTCAATTGAATAGAAAGTTCAATAGAATTGCACAATATTCTGCCGTGCTTGGATTTCTGTTTCTCTGTATTTCACAAAACAGGACACAGGGGAGAGACAGTATGAATATACTTACTAGGTCCCACTTCCGTGGAGAGGTTGTTAATCCCTCACCCTCATCTACAACAAAGTGACACTTGTGCTGTTGGACAGCCCACCCCCAGCCCCTGGCCTACCATCACCCCCTGTCCTACCCCACCCTCACCTCTGCATCATCCCACATGGACCTACTATCTGACCATCTAATAAGCAGTCTGATATGATTGGTGCGTCTGAGCCCAGGTGGATGTTTCAGTGTGTGTGTCTTCCAGACAGACTTATTAATGGTCTAAACTGATAAAACATTGATGCAAAACATACTAAATACTGTTAATATTGTGCTATGACTTATTAACACGTTAAGTAAACAGCAGTTGAACACATTACATGAAATAATTGAAAGTTGAGAAATGCGACTGAACATTCCTACTTTTAATTCTAAACTGGCTCCCAGCACATATATACTTAGCAAAACCATCAACCACTAGTTTTGGTCTTTAAACTGCCCTAGTTTTACAGCTATTTTTTTCTTAAGTATCTGGCATTTCCTATGTTTAGGGGAAGCAAAGGTGTTCTGTAGTTGCACCCGTTGGCATTATAGGTCTATCGGGTACATCTGGGTCACTTGTAAGAGGCTGACCCTGCAGACATGTGTTGGAATCACCGACTGGCTAAACATTAATGAAGCCCACAGACTAGGCTAATCTAGCCTGGGGAATGATAGGAGTCAGGACAATGAAACAACAGATTTTAAATGAAAACCCAACTGGAATGTCACACTATGGAGCTCATCCTGAATGTCACAGTCACAATAACAGAATCCCATCTTGCAAGTATCTGTAACAGAATCCAACCTTTACTGCATCACACAACAACAAAAACTCACCTTGACTGTATCAAAGGGATGTCCGACCAGTACACCAGCAGCACCTGAAAAATACAAGACAAAATGCTACCTAAAATGTGTGTTTTCTTTGTGGGGGGTTGGAACGGAACCATGCACATATTTTGTCCATTGGTTTGAAAAATGACAAATCTCTGTGGCCAATAAGTTTATTGGGTTAACTTCATGATGCAGCCCTGTCTGAATTATGACTGGTGAGAGCAAGTTGAATGTACAAGTGCATCATTTAAATGTAGTCATTTAGCAGACACTCTTATCCAGAGCATCATACTATATTTTCACATTCTACTGACCAGGCAGTCAAATATGCATGCAGATAAACAAGCAAGCAGTTCGACTGTCATTGATGGATCGATGAAAACATACTCCGTGTCCGTGAGACTCGAAGCTTCTAGGAATAAATATTTGATCACAAAATACCCTAATACTGCACTTGATGTTAGAGCCACAAATTACATCAACCTTGCCATTTACACAGCTAAAACAAAAAAGATTAGTATTTTTTTGTTATGTAATGACACAAAACCAAAGTTTACTTGAACTATTCAGTTTTTTTGATTAATCCAACTTTCATCACGGATATCACCACTTCTGGTCAAACACTATATAGTATGCACTTTCAGGTGGACAAAACTGTATGAAGATCTATGAAAAGACATAAGTAGTCCTACATGTTTAAGATTGTATTCCAATTTTCCCTTATACCGATTCAAGGTAAAATATATATATAGGAATGAGGTTTTCAAGAACTAACAATAAACTCAATTTGACAAGCAAATGTGTGTGAGCAAGTTCAGAGGAATGCAGACAGGTTGGTTGTTTGACTTGCTTAAGATAACACCGAAATATTTTAAGTGGCGCATTTGACCGGTTTAAGGGCAAATCGTAAGGAAATTATGCATGTCCGAAGAGACACTAAAACCCGGCGTGGGAGTGTTGGTAGCTTGCTAGCTAAGTACGATGCATGCTCTACTAGTTCATCACTTTTCCTATGCAACTGTGTTTTCTCGTTCGTTTCGCCACCATATTGCATGGTTGACAATCAGAAAATTAAAATCAGTAAGTTTGAATAAACTAACCTTGGACATTCATTACTTGATAGTTAGCTACGCAACACTTGCATTAGCTAGCTTGCTAATACTGTATGCAAATCATTGTCTTTCAATGCGACTGCGAGGCGGGCTCACACTGCTAGCAGGACATCAGCAGCCACGTAGGAAATGTTGCCAAACTGGCTCCCAAGTAAACTGTAGCTAGCTGTAGATGTTCAAAATGTTATTCATTGGAGAACTATTGATTGTAGATAAAGACATTCAAACTTTGGCTAACTTCTGTTACTTACCTCCTATGCACCCCGCAGCGAAGTCCATTGCCATTACCTTAATGCTCTTTAATGCAAAATTAGGGATAGGCTATCAATTTTATCGGCAATCTTCGCAGGTGAGAAATCTTTGCAATCTAGCTACAGTACGTTTAATTGACAGTTTAGCTAGTCACCTATTTAGAACTGTGCCTGGCTTGAGTTAAGCCCAGCCAACACGGTCTGTGTTAGCTGCTATATAATAAGGTATGTGTACTAAGTTAATGAGTGATTCTCCTCTCTTCAAGAATGTAGATAGCCACACCACCAGTTGATCTATCCAGCTCTTTCTATTTCTGAGTTTAACCAAGTGGGAGGGATACAGTTTACCCCAGAGCCATAGAAAAAGTCGATGGAAGTGTCGCAACTCTCTTTTTCTATGGCTCTGGTTTGCCCTATTTGGAGAAAGACGTTATCCAATCGGATCGCAGTAAGCAAGACAACACCCCCCCTGCCTCTCTGTACACCCCTTCATTTATTGGTTTGCGGTCTAGTTGAGCGTGGAGCGCTGCAAAAAAAAGAAGCTCGATTGCATATTTTTTGTTTAGAAACCGCTGCTAATTTATTATCAGATTTGTTTTTATACCTGTCTGGCCAGAACCGAGTATCGTCACATTAACTGTTTGGGTCTAAGGTCCCATCACCTGCAACGACGTGTGGACTAATTTAATTTACAAATTTTAGTGCGATGGCCTTAGACGATCGCCCTTCTGGTTACCATTGTGGGTTTAAAGCAAGGAGTTGGTGTGAGTCCAGCAGTTTATGGGTAGACCTGTCCTCCCCATGAGCATACTGTCTCTCTCTCTCCCCCCCCCCCCCTACCCCTCTCTCACACACACGCATGCACACTAAAGTGTGGTGAAACTAACCTGATAATGATAATATTACTAACTATCACCAGATGGGACCTTTCTTGTTTTTCACCCTGTATATACCCTATAAGGATGAGGCTAGGAATAGAATAAAATTGAAATGCTAAAAGGAAGGTAAATTGAATACATATATACCATATTGCCATGATCATTTTAAATTCTTTTAACTATTTAGGTCAGTGATTGGGTCAATGACCCATACAGCATTATCTATGATTGCTGTGGCAGTTGTTGCACCACGAGTCATGGATCACTGTGACACAATTCGTTGCTCTTTTGACGTTTTGACGTGTGCACCCGGTGCCGATAGCAAGTATAGCATGCTAGCATTAATTGAGGTCGTTCACGGTCATTAACTGTCTCTACCCGTTTTATAATGCATATTCGGATAATGCCTTTGAATATCCTTAAGTGTTGAATGATCAGTCATATGACTTCGAAAAGTAAAGATCTGTTAGAGATCGGGAACGTAAAGCTATCTTAGCTAGTTAGCTAAAGTACCGGGTACAGTAGACAGCGGATGCCCGAAGAAAAAGGATGCATTTAGCCGATTTCGTCGCTGGGTCCGTCGGAGGTAATGAATAGTCATACATGGTCGATCAATTTAGATATTGATGACAATGAGCGAATTAGGCATCTCCTCGCCATTTAGTTCCGTCTGTATAATAATATAGCGATTCGCTGAATAGTCTAATAGTAAACCTTTTTTGTCAATAGGAGCGTTTGGAGTTGCTGTTGGATATCCTCTAGACACAGTGAAGGTATGGATTTGCGTTGATGCCAGAAGTGTAGCTAGTTAGCGGTTTCTATTGTCCGTTTTGTCAGTGATTTAATGTAAATTGTCTTGGTCTTATCAAATCATTACAGGTGAGGATACAAACGCAAAGGAAGTTCACGGGAATCTGGCACTGCATCCGCACTACATCCAAGACAGAAGGGGTGAGTTCCTTATTCACCATAGTAGATTCTCACATTAAGAGTTGGGTATCATATCTTCAGAGATGGAATGTGCCCTACTTCTCCAGGTAAATGGCTTCTACAAGGGTATGTCCATGCCGGTCACCACAGTGTCCATCAGCTCCTCGGTGGTGTTTGGTACCTACAGGAACGTTCTCCAGTGTCTCCGTCAGCTTCGCAACTCCAGGCCAGACGCTCCTAATGCCAAGCTGGACATCTTCCTGTCAGGAATGGCTGGGGGGGTTGCCCAGGTAAGCTAAGCTTCATGTCAGTAGGCTGTGTGTGTATGCGTGGGGGGGGGGGGGGGGAGAGGGGGGGAGGCTGACGGTGATAGTCTTGAGTTAACAAATCAAAAATCAAATATACTTAGTTCTTCCTTTCCTCACTCTGCCTCTCCCTTTCTCCCATCCTCTCCCCCTATCTCCCCCAGGTGTCGGTGATGTCTCCAGCTGACATGGTGAAGGTGCGTCTCCAGTGTCAGATGGTTCCCTACCAGGGCTCAGATGCCCAGAAGCCTAAGTACCGTGGACCAGTGCACTGTCTGCTGACCATCGTCAGAGAGGAGGGGGTCCTGGGGCTGTATAAGGGGGCCCAGGCCCTGGCCCTGAGGGATGGTCCCTCTTTTGCCACCTACTTCCTCACTTACAACCTCATCTGTGAACAACTTTCACCTCCCGGCACCAGCCGGCCAGGTAAACGAACAACAGAATCAGTTACATTTTGACCTGGTGGCCTTTGTAGGGAATACATCTTCTCTGAACACCCAGTGTGTGTATTGAGCTTGCAATGCTCTGTCCTTTCTCTCCAGAGTGGGGGGTGGTGTTGCTGGCAGGCGGGCTGTCAGGGATGTGTGGTTGGTGCATCGGCACCCCCATGGACTTGATCAAGGCCCGCCTGCAGATGGACGGGATGGGTGAGCGGAGGTACAGGGGCTTCTTTCACTGCATCTCCCACAGCGTCCGCACCGAGGGCCCGGGGGTCCTGTTTAAAGGCCTGACCCTTAACTGCATACGAGCTTTCCCCGTCAACATGTCCGTCTTCGCCATGTACGAGGTGGTCATCCGACTGCTGCGCACCGCACCATAGGCCGTCGTGAAGTTCAGAGACCTTATCTAAATTGAACAGAGATTGATTGAGAGGAGGTTCTCCCCTTTTTTAAGTTAAGGGGAAAGGGGGGCCGTGAATTTGTTTTAAATGTTTTTGGTGCTGTCTCTGCTGACAGCAACGATTCTTGATCAGAGTGATGAGCGAGAGCAATGCCCGTTCTCTCTGTTGCTGCTATGTACTTTATAACAACACCGTTGGTGCCAAATTGCTCTTGCACAAAGTGACCGTGATGTGAAGGAACTGAAAAACATATGGCCTGTCTAACAATTTGGTAAACTATTTGCACATTGGATTTAATTTTAGGGGGATAGGTACTGTTTCTACTAATGGCATTCCGTTGTCATTTAACTGGTCTAAGAAGGTGCTTTCTCTGGAAATGCAACACCCATTCCTTACTCCTTAAAGCAGACATATTGGACCCAACAGGGCTGGCTTGATGAAAACATGTATGCTTCTCTACACAGCTATTACCAAGCTGTTCATGTCAGATCAGTGAATTGCTTAATGCAGAATGGAAGTTTTTCATTTATAGAATCTGAATTAACACACATAACACTCCCGTTCCAGGGGAGGGTTGGCTAATAGTATTCAGCATTACTAATGTACTGAAGTCAGTCTAGGTCTGGTACATTATTGCTGTTACTGGAATCAAGCAGTATCAAGTCAAACATTTACCTCATATGAAAGGTGGAAAATACAGTTTTACTGTAGACCTCACCTGGTCTGTTCACACGGACAAGGTGGTCAAAACGGCCCGTAAGCGCCTCTTCTTCCTGAGGAGACTGAAGAAGTTTGGTATGGACTCAGTCATCCTTACTAACTTTTACAGATGCACTATAGAAAGCATTCTGACTGGTTGTATCACAGTGTGGTATGGGAGCTGCACAGACCGGGACCGCAAGGCCCTACGAAGTGTGGTCCGTTCTGCTGAGTTCATCATCGGCAGGAAGCTCCCAGCCCTACAGGACACCTACCACACACGTTGCCTTAGGAAAGCCAGCAGGATTCTAAGAGACTGTTCCCACCCATCCTTCAGTCTCTTTACCCCGTTGCCTTCTGGCAGGCGTTACCGCAGCATCCGGTCGCGCACACGCAGACTGGACAACAGTTTCTACCCAAGGGTCATCAGGCTTCTCAATGGACACTGATATGGACATTTTTACTGCACACTAGTCACTTATACACTGTCACTTTCAGCTACTGGTTGCTCTTTCAGTAACATTGCACTACTGTACCTCGCCACCAGGCTCCTGTTTGGTCATTGACAAAGTCACTGATCTGTAAATTTGCACTACTGCACTGTACTCCATTTAGGTTAGATTAGTTTATAGGGTTGTGTTTTTTTTTTTTTTTTTTTTTTGTGTATTAGGGTTAGTATAGCGTACTATTTATTGTTATCTGTAATTTAGGAAGTTTTAGTGTTAGGGTTAGTATAGGCGTTTATTTATTGCTATCTGTATATTTAGGAAGTTCACTTATCTAAGCTCAGCATAGATGTAAATTTGTTCTGTGTACTTATATGTTATGTTATGCCAAGTGCTTGCGTTGTCTTGTCTTAAGAATTTCAGTGCCCAGTCTAACCTTGTGTTGCTCTGTGCACCTGACAAATAAAAAAGACTTGGACTTGAGACTCGAACTGCCTTATGGCATACCTGTTAAACCAGGGCTGAATCCCTGTAATTAACTGATGTACTGTATTATGTACCTTTCTATAAATTTCTATCTAGTATTCTACAATTTATCCACTAATGTTGTATAGTAGTGTGAACTTTATACTGGGATCAAACTGTCAGCGTTCACCTTGCATGAAAAACATATTTCTTGGTATGCAAGTGTTCCTTCATACCAAAGGACACCTAATCAGATTGCTGTGTAATTTGTTATGTGACTGACTTAAATATAAAGTGTTTATAGTGAAACAAAGAATATATTGTTAATATAAACTGTTTAATTATTTGATAAAAAACTGCAATCACAAGACCAGACATTATTGTTTTATTCACAATGGTGTTGTGTTTTTCTGCCCATGCTTTGTTGAGCTGAAATGTTTCCATTCCAGACACTGCAGTGACATTGAGCTGCAGGTGGAAAATCTGTATACAGCAACACATCAGCCAATATCTGGCATCATCCTGTCCCTGTTGTGGTCAGCATGTGATGTAAACGCAAGCCAAGTTGGACATGCAGCTTCATTCAGTGTTGGGATCAGTCCTTACAGACTTCCTGGCCAAACAGGAAGTGACCGTCTGAGGTAAAACAGACCCTTTACGCAGATTCACTTAGCTTCTTCTAAAGCACAGGCATTTAGCAGGTGATTAACAGGATAGCCAGAGGTTAATATTGGAAGTTTAGAGGTCTGGGTGTCATGAACTTTCTCACTGTCTCCTCTGTGACCTGTTTACGCCTCTCCTGGTGAGCAGTAATCATTGGCTGCAATGTCTCAATCAGAATCTTCTTCAACTCCCCGGTTAGCAAAGCTCCATTGGTATAGTCCTGGAGGGAAGGTGAAAAAGAGAAGTAGTGGGAGAGACAGATAGCGCAAGAGGGGATAGAGGGAAAGTAAAATGATGATAATGATGAAGGAGACAACGAAAGAGAACAAAAGGAAGTCATGAGTTTGTGTGCTCAGTACAGAATACATCAAACACTGATTAATCCTGGTGGTGACAAACATTGTTCTTGGGAGCCGTAAAATCTTATCCGGAACAAATAGATTTTGTCCTGTGTTTGACACACGAGATACAGTGCCCTCCAAAAGTATTGGAACAGTGAGGCGAATTCCTTTATTTTTGCTGTAGACTGAAAACATTGGGGCTTGACATCAAATAATGAACGTGGGACCAGAGATCAACGTTTCAGCTTTTATTTCCAGGTATTTAGATCAGGATCTGATGCACAACTAAGAAAATATCACATTTTGTTTGAATCCACCCATTTGTCATGTGATCAAAAGTATTGGAACAGATATACTTAAAACATATTTAAGTGAATAAGACTTAATATTTAGTTGCAAATCCTTTGCTTTCAATAACTGCAGCAAGTCTGTGACCCATTGACGTCACCAAACTTTTGCATTCTTCCTTTTTGATGCTTTCCCAGGCTTTCACTGCAGCCTCTTTCAGTTGTTGTTTGTTTTGTGGGGTTCCTCCCTTCAGTCTCCTCTTAAGCAGGTAAAATGCATGCTCTATAGGGTTTAAGTCTGGAGATTGACTTGGCCAGTCTAATACCTTCCATTTCTTGCCCCTGATGAACTCCTTTGTTGTTTTGGCAGTGTGTTTTGGGTTGTTATCTTGCTGCATGATGAAGGCTCTGCCAATCAGTTTGGTTGCATCTTTCCTTAAATTGGCAGACAAAATGTTTCTGTAGACTTCCGAGTTCATTTTGCTGCTGCCATCATGTGTTACATCCTCAATGAAGATTAATGAGCCCGTCCCAGAAGAAGCCATGCAAGCCCAAGCCATGACATTACCTCCACCGTGTTTCACAGATGAGCTTGTGTGTTTGGGATCATGAGCAGTTCCTTTCTTTCTCCAAACTTTAGCCTTTCCATCACTTTGGTAAAAGTTAATCTTTGTCTCATCAGTCCATAAAACTTTGTCCCAGAATTTTTGAGGTTCATCTCTGTACTTTTTGGCAAATTCCAGCCTGGCCTTCCTATTCTTCTTGCTAATGAGTGGTTTGCATCTTCTGGTGTAGCCCTTGTACTTTTGTTCATGAAGTCTTCTGCGAACAGTAGATAGTGATACCTTCACTCCTGCCATCTGGAGGTTGTTGCTGATCTCACTAACAGTTGTTTTAGGGTCTTTCTTTACAGCTCTTACAATGTTTCTGTCATCAACTGCTGATGTTTTCCTTGGTCTACCTGTTCGACGTCTGTTACTTAGTACACCAGTAGTTTTCTTCTTCTTCAGGACATTCCAAATGGTTGTACTGGCTATGGCCAATGTTTCTGCAATGGCTCTGATTGATTTTCCATCTTCTCTAAGACTCACAATTGCTTGTTTTTCACCCAAAGACAGCGCTCTGGTTTTCATGTTGTTTTCACCTCTGAATACAGTCTGCATAGACAAAACCTATCTTACCCAATCTGAACCTGAGTGTAGACATTCAGTGGTATTTATTGATTGAATAATGTATGTAATAGGACACACCTGGGCAACAAAACACACCTGTCAGTCACATGTTCCAATACTTTTGCTCTGGTGACAAATGGGTGGGTTCGAACAAAAAGGTGATATTTTCTAATTTGTGCATCAGATCCTGATGTAAATACCTGGAAATAAAAGCTGAAACGTTGATCTCTGGTTTCACATTCATCGTTTGATGTCAAGCCCAAATGTTTTCAGTCTACAGCAAAAATAAAGGAATTGGCCTCACTGTTCCAATACTTTTGGAGGGCACTGTATATACTGTTGAAGGCCGTTCAATCTATATCTGAGTATAAAAGACTATCACTGTTATTAGTCAGGCTACAGATAAAATACAGCACACAATGTTCTCTAACAGCTATCCACTTAGTTGTCTCTGCAAAACATTACTTCCTAATAGCGTCCTATGCCCTCACCTAACTCCTGTTTTTACTCTCCAAACTTCCCAGGGTTTCCCGCAGCACTTTTCAGATAAGGCGGCTGCCTAAGCAACACACGCCTGCCGCCTTAACTACGTGTTTTTTTCTTTATTTATATCAATATCCGCAGTTACTCTGTCATGGTTTGTCCCCTAGATTCCAAAACGCCAGTCTTCTCTGCAGAACGTCTCCCCCCCCCCCCCGGTCTGGCGGCAAACCCCACCCTACCACCGTAACTAACAGATTTTCTTCGGGAAAGCCTGCTTCCCCTCTTCATTTCCCCCTCCCTACCTGTCGGATCTTCTCCAGCTGTTCGTCGTCCTCCAGGAAGAAGGTGAGGTACATGAAGGACACATCTACGTCCGGGTTCCCTCCAAACTTCCTGTGGTCCTCCACTGTGTCCCGTCCCCCCGAGAAAGCATGCTTGTTCACCTGGAGACCGGACACAGTTGGTGTGAAGTGTCGACATATCGGTGTTGATAGTAATCAGCACTTTTGTGATGAGAAGCAGCCAGGTGTTGTTGAAGAAGTATAGGTCAAGAAGTATAGGCTTTTTCACAAATGTTAAAGAAGAAAGCCGATGCTCTTAGTGGAGGAAGAGTCAAGTTCCGTCACCTTGTTCTTGATCTGCTTGGGTGTGTCTGTGAGGAAGATGGAAGAGTTGGCGTCGCTGGCCGACATCTTGGTCTGAGCTCCCTGAAGCGCGGGGAAGAAGGTGGAGTGGAGCAGCGCCGGCTTGGGGTAGCCGATCCTGGGAGCCACGTCACGGGTCATCCTGAAGTAGGGGTCCTGGGGGAGAGAGAGCCAGAGGGGAGGATCCCGTCAATCTAAGTCAAAGTGGAGGAGAAAAGGAGGGTGTAGCTGTGTAGTAGGGAGAGGGGAGAAGAAAGGAGCAATGAGAAGGGAACGATGAGGACTGCAGAGCTGTGTAATGCTGTCATTTAAAACCGAGAAATGAAGCCTCAGACTGGATGGAACATGAAGACTACAGAATCAGAAGGGAATAGTGAGCTGCTGGTTGTGGATGCGGTTGAAACGACATGCATCATCATTCGCTGTGTGAGAGTCTAACCTGATCAATAGCACACGGGATGAGGCACTGGATGTCTTTCCTGCCTTTGAAGATCTGAGGGAAAGAGTTGCTGAAGGATGGAGCAGCCTGGATGGCAGGGAAGCTAATCTTTCCTAGGTGAGGGAAAAGAGATATGTTGAGTGAATTGGAGAAAGAAAGAGAACAAAAGACCAAGAGATGGGAGGAACAGTTTTACAATAAGTTATGTTTTGAGACTATATTAGTTTTTTAATGATTCTGCCTAATTCCAGCAGTTGGACTTTTACCGACCGCACCCTTTACACTGAGCTCACCAGCAGCAGTGGACAGGGTCATGCTGTGGTCTCATCATACTCAAACATCACCTTAACAGTGACATAGTTGAGACTCCCATAGTCTTTCACAAACTTGCCCTTTACGAGTTCACCAGCTTGGAATTTGGAAACATTCGGGTTTATCATATCTCTATGGCTGCCTGACTCACCGATGCAATCGCTGTCTGTAAAACCGAAAATCCCTTTGACCTGGTTGAACGTGACGTGTTTTTGGATCTTGACCACGTTTCTGTAGAAGTCTGGAGATGCCCTGTAGAAATCCCAGTGTCAGATGACAACAGCACCCCCATGTGGATACACATTGTCTGGGATCAAGCCAAGTTCTGAAGGTTTTGACAACTAGTTGGAAGGCATGACAGTGAAGGGGATACAACTATAGTAAAGTATGGCTTTGAAACATGCTTTGTCAGGAGATATTGTTATGTGTGGGTACGAGTAATATCTGTTGCTATTGTTCTGCAGGGTAGGCATCTCACCCCATGTAGTCAAGGTCAGAGAATATGAATGTTTTGTCGACGTCGAAGCCGCAGGCGATGATGTCCTTGGCGTTCTCCACTGCGTAGCGGTGGCAGTCCTCCAGAGATAAGTCCTTCCACAGGTACTTCTCATCATCCGTCAACTGGATCACCAGGGGGATGTCAAACACATCCTGCAGCCACCTGGGGGACAGAGGAGAGGGATGGAGGGGATGATGGTCGGGTACCTTCGTTTAGAGTTAAACCCTGAGCTCAACTCGTTACAAGACTGGGTCGAACGTGTGTGTTTTAAATTTGTTGGAGTCGCGTGCTGTATAGTTGTGCTGATCCATTGTTGTGTTGTAGGTTGTACTGGTTCGTGGGCTCACTTGGTGAAGATGAAGGGGATGAGGTGCCCCATGTGCAAGGCCTCTGAGGAGGGGCCTCTTCCTGTGTAAAGGTAGAAAGACTTCTGCTTCTCATAAGCGTCCAGCACCTGGTGCATGTCTCTGCAGTGAAAACAAACACACCGATCCTCAGATGACCCCGTATGTGATAACATCAAATACAGAATGGTACTCACTCTCACACATTCACATCGCATCACTCCCATCCGAGGAAGAACCCTGTGATAGGTAGACAGCTGAAACTGACCTGTGTGAGAAAAAGATGCCTCTGCGTAGGAAGCGGTGAGCTCTCTGTCCCAAGACTTTCTCAATCCTGTCCACCAGCTCCTGATCAACCTTACTGCTGCCGAACCGCACTGGAGAGACACAAAACGACATACATTTGTATGACTACCACACACAGTCTCACACAAACCCCATATCATGTTTAGGGTCAGGGCTGACCAATGAGCTTGTCGTAGTCCACTCCCTTGGCGTTGCTGGTAGTGACATTCCAGGGGTCCACTTGGTCCTCCCCGTCCTCCTGGGGCCCATTGTCCTGGGTTACCGAGGCCTCAGTGGGGGGGCTGCCCTGTTTGTAGTCATTGCCTGTCAGCAGTTTGTAGTCCAGCTTTAGCTGCAGTAGCAGCTGCACAGCAGCATCAATGTCAGCCTGGGGGTTCACAACGCAATATGAGGAACACATCTATGAGTCGTAACCACCCGAAATGGGACGTTACCGACGACGATTCACTGTTCAGACATACGGGGCACCACTGGACAAAAGGTACAGCAGGTCACATGATTAAAATCTTACTTTAGGAGCTTTATCTGATTTCAGAGCTCGGACATTGTCCCCTTGTTCCGACAGTTTCTGGTAGAGCTCCATTGGGGTGATCCCCCCTGCGCCGTCTCCCTGACACTCCGTCATCTTCTGTCTGGACAATACCTGGAGCACAGCACAAGTCACATCAGTGTGCTAACAAGCCATATCGTGGAAGTATGTATTAACTATGTCCATGGCATGTCCATTTTCCCCCCCCCAGTCATTTGGATGTAGTGGAAGGTAACGTGTTGGCCTGTTACATTCTTAAGTTGCCTCATCCAGACGACCAACAGTGCTTACTGCATGTCCCTCGACACCTTATATCTAGTGTTTGTCTTGCAGAGGTAGATTGCATATACGATAGCTTGTAAAGCATCTTAATCAAACAACATGATTGCTGGGCTAAATAAATCACTCACTGCACTCTTGTGGACTGACGCTATCAGTCACTCATCTGACGTGCAATATGTGAGCATGGTAGCGATACCATGTTCTATTCACTGGCTTTTGGGCATCTGATTGACCAAAATAAACCCGTTTGGAGAGACATAATTCACCAGACACTATTCATTTAACTTAACAGCTTGCCATTTATACCTCACCGTTGTATTCTTTTGACAGCAGGTTGTCTTCTCATTCAACTTGCATCAGCTCAGCAGAACAGGTGTTCGGCTAAAATGAGTCCCAACAAAACAAGCGCTGTGTTTTGACTGTGATCCGTTCCGGACAGGCAGTTCCAGAGTTTTGGCGGAAGAGATGACTAGATCCCGAGTCTGTAGAATGTAGCTTTAGCACTAAAAGATAGCACACATGCGAGAAAATGTAGAAAGGACTTTTAAGTGAAATGAGTGTTTTGCATGGTCTAGCTAGCTCATGGTTTAGCTATGGCTAGCCACGTCCACTTGCGACTCCACAATCTTTAATGTATTTGGGCTTCGAAAGTAGGCTATGGATTAGTGTAATATAAATGTTATCTTCGCATTTGCTTCTGACATGTGTTTGGAACTCAAGTATTTTGGGGTTGGAAGTTACCGCAATTTGAGCTAGCTATATGAAGGTGGGTATTTTTGACGATGTGTGCAATACTCAAAATATTCGGTAGATGACACTCTAATGTTTACAGCTGACATTCTGGTATCATGATAACGTGGTCAGACACCATAGATCAGAGTACAGAGAGGGGTGAACAGGAATAATATTACTGAACTGTTCCTGAAAATGTTTAAAAATGTCTCTCTTTTTTGGCCTCATACAGGAAAAATGCACAACATGGCCTCACTGGTGACCTATGAGGATTCTGATCCAGAGGATGACTCGGTAAAGGATGAGAAGAGGGTACCTCCACTAGCTACCAAGTGTGCTAATGTCCAAAGACCATCCCAGAGAGACCTGGAAGTAGTAGGCTCTCACTATGGCCTAATACCTCACCCACAGCCAAACACCCAACATAGTGATGGCACACTGTCAAACCAGTGGACAGAGACTGCACTGGGCTCTTCTGAAACTGTAGAATGCAGCACCAAACCACGTTTACTTTCACCTCAGAGGATCCATACCCATGAGGAACAGGTTAGGAGGAGGGGAGACTCCCAGAATCCTCCCAGACCTGCTCCTCCATCTGTATCCTCTGGAACCGCTAACAGCTGCACTGTCCCACCTCCCTACATCTCTCTCCTTCCTCCACCCTCCCAGAGGCCTATGGGCGTAGCCACTATAAAGAAAGAGCACCAGCCCCCAGCTGGGATAAGACCTTATATTTCCAAGAGACAAAGGCTGGCCACTCCAGGAGACCAAGATGGACCGGGCAGTTACCTGGATAAGGTCCCAGAGGATCAGACATCAAGCTCCAAGCTACCCAGGGAGGATCAGACACCAGCCTCTAGAATCCATGCCCCAGCGTCGAGGCAGCTCACTGAGGTGTCTGAAGTGGTGCAACCATATCTGGGCCACAGGCCTGGCAAGGCTCAAGTCCCAAGGTAAGAGGTAGATGGTGTTATGAAGTCAAATGTACTCGCTCCCAGATGCTCCCAAAACCAGAGTTGCCGGACAAAGTATTTTATTTCGAATGATGTGATAGATTATATCATAGCATGAGATGGTTCCAGAAACCATCAATCTTACAGCACACGTGGGCATTGGAAATCTTGTAGAGTTGGAGCTATGTATTGCTCCATTACTTGAGATTTCTTGTCTCCATCTGTCCCTGCAGGAGTGTGCAGCTGAGCATGCAAGCCCACCTGGGCCCTGTGAACACAGTCCAGTGGTGCCCTGTCCCTCACATCAGCCACCTGCTGCTGTCTGCCTCCATGGACAAGACTGTCAAGGTAATGTCACAGTGGGAAGCTGTAACGACTGGCTGTAAATAGCTACATGCGACAGGAAATACTTTTACTCATTTAGCAGACAATCTTACAGTAAGTACAGGGACATTCCCCGAAGCAAGTTGGGTGAAGTGCCTTGCCCAAAGACACAACATCATTTGTCACATCCAGGGAATCGAACCGGCAACCTTTGGATTAATAGCCCTATTCCCTAACCGCTCAGCCATCTGACCCCATACTTAATCATTACATGAGATACAACATTGCATCATGTGGAACTCCATGGGGGATACGTTCTAGGCCAATGGCATCGAGGCCTGGGTCTGACTCATGTGCGTGTATGTGTGAGCGTGACAGTAATTCACTCGTGGTGAATGTGTGAAACATGTCAGCTAAGTGGGTTTTCACTCTGGGGCTATCTGATGTACTATGTCGAAGGTTTCTCAGACAGGTGCACATCACAGAGGTAGAGATGGAGATTTCATCTCTGGCAGTGAAGCACGGTATATCCTCTAACCGGCTGCCTTTGGAAACACCTCTGTCATTGTCAGCTGAATATGTGTCAGGACCCCAGGGCTTTCCTGTCTTCTACTTCTCTGGTTTTCTTCTCCTCTCCCCCTCTCTCCTTCTGTTTCCCACTCCATATTTACTCCTCCACCCCCTTCTCTCACCACCAAGTGAAAAAAGCCATCCATCCGTTGCTGAAGAAAAGGTCAAGTGATCCAGGTGCAGATGACTAAATATTTCCATCCTGAGAGGAAATTGCCTTTCTCTCGTGGCGTATTGCAGAGCATTAGCTTGCAACCCAATGGGTCTCCAGGTATAATTAACAATTTAAATATGCATGAGGGGATTTGCATATTCATGAAGGAGCCCCGGTGTGCTGGTATGCCTGCCTCCTCTGGTTCCAGGAGTTGCAGCCCAGAGCAGATGGTTAAGGGGCCCACGAGGTTTGGTGAGAGGAGCGTGCCACTTTGCCAGCTCATTGACTGACACTACGATTATTTCCCTGGTTCAATCATTCAAATCATCAGGCGGCTCAGGAGGCTAATGGGTTTGAGGAATTTACTTTGTATTCCATTCTTAATGATTTTGTACACTGCAATGTGGAACACTGAGTGACAATGCGCCGTAACATGAGAGGTTAAATTCCCCACCACACACTGTCTACTTGGTTTAGTCTGAACGTCTGACTGTCCACAGAAGGTTACAAGCCAGTTTGTTTGATTGCTCCCATTGCTATGGTTACCGCGGTGGTTAAAAAAGCAGTTTACTTCAGCGTTTTTGTTTTAATTACTGAGGGGGAAAAGCACATTAGAATGCTGATTACAGTGAGTCATCAGAGAGAATGCACTCAGCCTGTCTGTTCAGTGACCGGTGAAATGGATAATGAAAAAGTTAAGAGTAAGTGTTCAATTTCCTAGTGTAGATAATTACTGTGTTCCTGAAGGATTCATGCTTGTGCTTTGTGGGACCTGTAAGAAAATATTGTTTTTCTTTTTTTGTCTGGTTGTACTTGAGCAACAAACTAAAAAAAGTGGATTGATTCAGGCCAAATATGAATGATCTGTAAGCGTTCATATTTCCTCAAGAGGGCAGTGTTTTCCTATGTCTGTATGTATGTAAAATCACACTTGTATTTGTAAGTTCCATAGACTTTCTGCATAGTTGGACTCATCTAATGAAAATCGTAAATGTCATCGATTTCAAGCCTTGCCCTAAGGCTTCAAGCTCCTCAGTAATTCTGTTTGGTAAAGACCCAGTTCCTGGATGGTTCTGTCAGTCCCAAAGCCTGAAGTGTTGAAGCTGTCATACTTCCCCATGCTGTTTTAAGATGTGTCCGTGTGCAGCAGAAGGTTTCAATAATGAAACACAGGCAAAGAGAAATTTTCAAAGCTTCTCTGTGGTTCTGCAGATGATGACCTGATAACATTCTCATCGTTATCCGAGCCTCCTTACCAGAACCAGACCACCCACTCAATGTGAGAGCCTCCCACTCCTGGGGACTGAGGCTCTCTTCCTCACATCCAACAACCCTCCCACAGACCCTTATTGGGCCCCCGGTACCTGGTTAGTTCAGAAGTTTGCAGCGGCTGACAGCTAACCCAGGGTTCAGAGAGCAAATTGTTATCCACCTCAATTGCAGTCATGTTTGTTTCTGCAGCTCATCTCATGGCTGAGAATAGATCAGCTCTATCGATACATTTCTTGAAATTAATCAATTGGTGTTCAGAATTTAACTGAGCTTGCACTTCTAGGACTGTCTGATCCATACATTTCTTAGCATGGGGCATCTTTAGGTCAGTCAATCGCACCTCAGGTATTTGCAAAAAGCGATTGACCCAGTTTGGTTTTAAAAAACTCATTAAACTAGTGAAGTGTTAAACAGCTCTGTCACTCTTCCATCAGGATGCTGCCATTGACTGATCTGCCTCTCTTATGACAAAATCATTACTCTGTTTCTTCTTGCTATAAATTGATTTATAGACAAACAAAGGTAATTAGCCTTTTAAATGAGTTGGAAGAGAGCTGCTTTGCATTCAAGCCTTGAAATAACCCTTATTTCAAAATACATTAAGGCAATTTGCCAGTGCTCAGTGATGCGGCGCATTTGGTTAGAATGGAATGCTGTTAATCCTTCTGATACTGTTGTCGGAAGGAGAGAGGATGGATGAAGGCAGAGAGAGTGCTATACAGAGACAGTTTATGATTGTTTGTATTCTAAATTGATTTTTACTTTGCTGACAACCAAACCAGTTACTATCCCAGCCTGTCCCAGTGTGACGTTTGGCCAGTTATCACTCATGAGAACCCTTCTATTATGTTTTACTCTTGACCTATACTTTAAAAGATCATTTAATTAATTAAGTTGAATGCTAATGAATAATGCCATATGAATTTAATGACTAGTATTCCTGTACTCGTGTAATCTATAAGTATGTGAAGTGTAATGTATTAGTATTTAATGTAGGCTATTGTGATCATGTATTGCAGGTCTGGGATGGAGCAGAGAGTGGGCGGTGCCTAATGGTTTATGCCTCCCACACTGGGGCAGTGAGAGCTGCCCATTGGTCACCCTGTGGGCGCCGAATTCTCACTGGCTCTTTCGACAGCACTGCTATGGTGACGGATGTGGAGACAGGTCAGCTGTGCCCCTGTGAACCAATCAGTGAATTCATTTGGATCTTGATTTGAGACGTGATATTGAGGCCTCCTGAAAATACTTTCATCCCAAAAGGGGAGATCAAATGCTACCATAGATTTCTTTAAATATTTAATTACAATGTACTTTTAGTTTTTTTGTTAGTTTTTTTTTTTTGCTTCATTTGGAGAGCTTGATAATTACTCTACATTAGCCGACTATTCCTGCTGTTTCCTAGCATCAGGCTCCCAGATGCTAACCAATTGGAATCTCCCTGTGGCAATCTCTTTGGTCACTGAAGCCCAATGACTCTGATCTGCAGTTGTGCACTTCCCCCTCCATGGGGCTGTCAATTCTGCCAATACAGCCCATGGATAATAGCTTGGCCTGCCCATTACATACACCCACAGCCAAGGGAGCAGCTCAATAAAAGACATATCGCCACAGGCCATGCCAGCATGCCACACTAGCATGCCCCCACACAGAGCTGATGCTCTGCCCAAACATGTCATTGTGCCAGCTACCCGCCCCTGTCTATCAGCAGTCTGACCTTATCTTCAGCTGATGCTATTGAGTGTGTGTGCTTTACTCTGGGGCCTGATGTTGACCACACAAACATTCCAAAACACACACACACTCACACACTGACACAGACTCATGACACTCAGTGCTGCACATATACCAGCACCAAACAGGCAGAGATAATTATGATATCTTCTGAGGCAGTAGCTAGGTTGACCGTCACACATTAATATAAATGTTATTAACCTTGCTTGAGGCTGGGAGCTTGACTCTAGAGGCCGGGGCACGGGGGATTGAGACCTGGGGGATTGAGGCTAGAGGCTATGCCAGAGATGAGGCTGGATCAAAGTTGGGAGTATTTTTTGCTAATGTATAACTACATGACTCCCACTGCCATTTGTATGCATGGTGTAGTAGGAGTGTCTTCTTGGGGGTTTCTTTATCTGCTGTAGCTCAGTTTCTTGTTTCGTTGACAGGGATCCTGCCGGCAGTTCTCTGGGCCATAAACAAACTGGCACAGCTTTGTAGAAAGCAATCAGGAAAAGTTGAGAAATGAAGGCGGAGAGAGATTAGGGTCCTGATAAAGAAGAAGACATGGAATGAGTCAAGGAGAGTGAGAAAGAGAGAGAGAGAGAAACTTGGTGTATGCATGTGTGTGTGATAGAGAGTGGAGTTGGAAGAGACCGAGGTAAATTAATTTCCTCTGAAGGGCATTGGTGAGCAGTGACAGCTGCTGCCCTGCTGTCTGAGTCAGTTCCTGGATGGCTCACTGGCAGAGAACCACAGGTAGAACCAGAAATGACTTCTGGCAGGCAGAAAGGAGACTTGCCTGCTGAAGAATGAGGTGGAGGAAGAGGGGGAGGAAGAGGAGGAGCAGGGATCAGATTACAAAAGCCTTTAATGTTGTCAGCCTTTCAAGGCTAGGGAGATTGCGATCCTCCTCATTTCCCCTCTCAGCTAAGCCAATTAACGTTTCCTTAATTAAAACGTGAAGGGCCTTATTTATTATGCAAGGGGCTGCGAGTTCTCATCCCCCAAACATTAGCTGTGGTGGCGTCTGATGACAGATTAGTCCCAAACTCTCCCACTGGTGCTACATGCTACAGGAGCCCAATTAAAGAAGTGGGCCCCATGCCAGACCAGAGGAAACATCCCATAAAACTTGGTTGTCGTCAACAGCGGCAGCCCCAGAGGCTGGTGTTAGACTCCGTCCCTCTCCGCACTTGTAATTCATGCCACTTTTCCTTTCCGTCTTACACCACTTTGGGCAGGCATCCCTTGTACGAGAATGTGAACTTTAATCACATTGTTTTACTCAGGTCACTTTGACGCTGTTCCATGGAGTCTTTGTTGGTTGTTAGATTAATGAATGTAACTAGGCTCTGAGCGCTCATATGCCTAGCCTCTGACGGATCTGCTGGTGTTGGTCTCGATTGGTTCCCAGTGAAAGGTTCCACTGATCAGTTCTTTAAAGTGGAACTTTTGGTTTGTTGTCACACCCTTTCACGCTTAATTATATTTAAGCTTCTCTGTGTTTTTGTTTTGAAGCTCAACACAAACATTAATTGAATGAGAGCAAGCCTGCAGACAGCCGTTGGCTAAAATCGTTTCTCCTTTCTTCCTCCTAAATCACCTCCCCTTTGTCAGTCAGGAAGTCTTTATCAGAGAAAAGTCGCTCTGGATAAGAGCGTCTGCTAAATGACTAAATGTAAATGTTTTCAGTTATTGGAGATTGGAGAGGAATCATGTTATTGACATGGTTTGGAGCATACTTCAAAAAATACTAGAGATGCTCAGGATTGTTTTTTCTGGTTTGTAGATAAAGGTAATTGGCTTTTTAGTTTTGAATGCTTCAGACTCACTGTGCCAATACATTAGCCTGATTGGCTTTTCCATATGGCATAATACATTTATGCTATTTCCAAAGAATTATTTTGTCATGTCATTGAAATCCAACCACAAATGCCTGCCCTCTTCCTCCAACTAAGATTTGGGGATTGCAAGCTTGCGCTTCTTTCTTCTGCAATGTTCACATTTATGAAATGAAAGACTGGAATGTATTTGTATGTGTTTCATGAATTTCAATAGCTATGCTGACTCTGGCCTGAAACCTGTGGCCTTAAAGAACATCATTCATGTCACATCAGTCAATTTGCGTTCAAATGAGATTATTCATCAGGTCAGTATGATATAGGCTACACCACAATATTTATGAAATGTAGTCCATTGCCTGTAAATCTATTCTAATGGATTCCAATCCGTGGAGAGCTTTCCTGTAATGAATGAAATCAATGTTTTCAGCAAACTGTGCATCTGGGAGAACAAATCTTGTTTGTCCCAGTTTCTCTGTATCCCAGTTTCTCTGTATCCCAGTTTCTCTGTATCCCAGTCTCTCTGTATCCCAGTCTCTCTGTATCCCAGTCTCTCTGTATCCCAGTCTCTCTGTATCCCAGTTTCTCTGTATCCCAGAGTCTCTCTGTATCCCAGAGTCTCTCTGTATCCCAGAGTCTCTCTGTATCCCAGTCTCTCTGTATCCCAGTCTCTCTGTATCCCAGTCTCTCTGTATCCCAGTCTCTTTGTATCCCAGAGTCTCTCTGTATCCCAGAGTCTCTCTGTATCCCAGTTTCTTTGTATCCCAGAGTCTCTCTGTATCCCAGAGTCTCTCTGTATCCCAGAGTCTCTCTGTATCCCAGTCTCTCTGTATCCCAGTCTCGCTGTATCCCAGAGTCTCACTGTATCCCAGAGTTTCTCTGTATCCCAGTCTCTCAAACTGGGTTTTGCTGGCTGATTTCCCAGGCACGTCTTCTAGTCTTCATATTTGTGCCCAGCATAGCAGAGAACTAATCAAACCAGAAGTTTCACACTTAAATGCATGTGAAGTTGGGGATAATTGAAACGTTTGAAATACCTGTGTGTCAAATGGTTGTCAGATACAATACTGTCCATGATGAAGAACTTAAATTGGGTTTGGTAAAAGATGGTCTGTCGAATGAATTCATAATGATCAGGCAGTGTTTGTGTACGTGTGTGTCTATGTGCGTGGTGCTGTGGGTGGGTGTGTGACTCGTCAGGTCAGCAGATTGTGAAGGTTGGGACCCAGTTCCGCGTGATGTGTTTGGCTATCCAACCCAGTGACCCGGAAGTGTTTCTGTGTGGAGGATACAGCCCAGACGTCAAGGCCTGGGACTCGCGCTCCGGCAAGGTCTGGAACACGGACTGAACCCGGCCTATGAAAATGCAAAGTATTTGTAGACACACTGTGATGATGCTAGAACCACTGGAAGACAATGTTTACCATCCATTCACTGATTCACCCATTCATGCATCCATTCATCCATGCATCCATTCATTCATCCGTGGTTTGTGTGCCTCAGGTGGAGAGTGTGTTCCGTGCTGGAACACAGACCCTGGACGTCCTCTTCCTGTCTGGAGGAAGAGAGTTCATCAGCAGCTCTGACTGTGTCAGCCGAGACTCTGCAGAGCTCACCCTCATGGCCTGGGACTACCGCACCACCGCCAGGCTCTCCAACCAGATCTTCCATGTAGGACATGTTGTCCCTCTGTGTTCCTCCACACAGCAGCAACTACCTAGACACAAAGGCCCTTCGGCCCAGATCAAACGTCTTGAAAACTTGATGCATCCATCCATCCTGTCCATTGATTTATCCATATAGCAGTCCATCTGCACATCATTAACCCATTCATCCTATACATCTATCCATCCTTTCACGCTCTCGTTCTGTCCGTTCTCCCTTCGTCTGTGGTCTGTCTGTGGTCTGTCTGTGGTCTGTCTGTGGTCTGTCTGTGTGGCCAGGAGAGGTACACGTGTCCCAGCCTGGCTTTGCACCCCGTGGAGGAGGGCTTTGTGGCACAGACCAACGGGAACTACATGGCCCTGTTCTCCGGACTGCGCCCCTACAGGATGAACAAGAGGAGACGCTATGAAGGACACAAGGTCAGCCTGGTGACCTGCAGGGCATAGGGCCTCTGAGGGCAGGGCCGCATGGTGACCTGCAGGGCATAGGGCCTCTGGGGGCAGGGCCGCATGGTGACCTGCAGGGCATAGGGTCTCTGAGGGCAGGGCCGCATGGTGACCTGCAGGGCATAGGGGTCTTGGGGGCAGTGGGGCACGGGGGCCCTGGGGGGCATGGGAGCGATACGCAACATCCTCTGATCGATAGCTGCACACACACATTCATAGCAACACACATAGCAACACGTACTGATCCATAGCAACACACATAGAAACACACACTGATCCATAGCAACACACATAGCAAGCAAACCACATGAATCCATACACAGCTCCCACTGATCCATACACAACACACATACTGTGACATACTGGTGTTCTGCTGACATCATTGAGGTTGTGTGTTTCCTGGTACTCAGATAGTGGAGTAGGTGAATACCCGTAAGACTTTATGGAGGCTTTATAATAATACGGTGCTGTGATGGGTCTTCCAAACTAGTGTACTAGTGCTGTAATTAGAGATAATAATGTTGCCACTCAAGAGTGTTTTCCTGTTGTCGGTACCCCAGGTGGAAGGGTACGCAGTGCGGTGTGACTTCTCTCAGGACGGAACTATACTGGCCACAGGAAGCTCAACGGGCTCCGTCCACCTCTACGACTTCCAGAGCTCTCGGACTCTGCACATTCTCCACGGCCACGAGCATCCCTGTGTGGCCGTGTCCCTGCACCCCACACTCCCTGCCGTGGCAGCCACCTGTGACTGGGGAGGGCAGGTCAGGGTGTGGAACTGACCACTGAGGACACTGTTTGGTTTAAAGCCCCTAATGGTTCCTTTTGTTTTAATGGCTACACCCAATTGAATGGTGAAAATAAAGTTTATCAGCCTTCTCATAGTGAGAATAACAAGGGTAAAGAAATCTAAATTCTCCATTTACATATCAAAGGGTTGCAAACTGACCTTGTTTTATAATAGATCTTAACTCCCCCACAGATTCTGCAACGAGCCAGCCTCTAACTTTGCTCTATTAGATATCGGCTGTCTGTTCAGTTCATCAGGACGTGCAGCTAATTGTCTTAACATGAAAAGACTGGTGATAATTTGCTTATGTTTATTTAATGAAGATAGTTGGCCCTCTCGTTTGCAGACTGTACATGGATTGCGTCCTTTGTGCTCCAAAAACGTAATATATTCTGTTACCACGACAGCTCGGCTCCTATCGCATTTCTACATCACCACAAACAGGCTTAGTAGTTCTTCAAAAGAATGTCAGCCCTATTGCGCATCCCTTCTGTCAAACTATGAAAGTATGAATTAAACATTTCCAAGGACAGAGAGACATACTTGATGTTTTTTTTGTAGAAGTATTTTTTGTGAATATTTTAAGGACAGTCTTTGTTAAACCCGAGCTGCATGCATCCGAGTGTCACATCCATGATCCAGAACGACTGGGGGAGAGACTGCATATTGTGCCTTCGAATCAATATTATTGATCCTTATTCTTTGAATTCATGGCATCTTATTCGATTTCAGTTGCCATGATTCATTGGACAAAATGTAAAGATTGAGAACAGCGCTGATCATGCTGGTGTTGGCCTATTGGCCATAGAAACCAGGGAGGCGCTGTTTGTTTCTCATCTTTATTAGGTAAATAAACATACAGCAAAAATATAGAAACATGCATCAGACAGGCAGCCAGACAGACACGCGACCTGCTGCTCCTTGTTCAGAGTGTTGAGGTAGAACAGAACTGGACAACATCTCTTAAGGGTTCAAACATATACCATTAACAGAACCAAAGGTGAAAATATCCATAGTTATGATTATATGTTTATATATAATTTCATTTTTTACATCCACAACAAAAATACTCTGTTGATGGGGACTCTAGTGGCCTTTCACCACTCCCCTCTGTGCAGTCACAAGCTTACAGGCTAACCACTATGACATACTGGGCACGCCGCTGGTGGCAAACAGCACCAAACTGTTCACCTAGCTGGGTTATAGCGAGGCTGTTGCTAGGCTGTAACTGTATTGATTGTTGCAACTGTGCTGCAAATTAAAATGTGGCAACTGGAGCTATATCAGGTGAGCCTAAAGTTGGTCACAACAAGTGCTTTTATCTTGACTAAAGCAAGGTGAGCTAGCTTCAAAAACCTGTTCGGTGGTCATGTCTGGTTTGTGTGTGAAACAGTAAAAACACATTTACATACATACAATATAATACACCCAGCTACTGAACAAGATTAAGGCAGAATATTATACTAGTTTCATGGGATTTGATTTTATCACTAACTTTCAGTTCATGCTCTACCTGTGTCAATCTAGAGGACTAATGGAGCTGTTGTAATCAGATAGAGATGCTGGACAAGGCAAAACTATGTATGGTGTAAAGGAAGGTAATAAACGATCAAATATGCACGTCCTTTGTCTCAAATGTGCACGTCCTTTGTCTCAAATGTGCACTTGTTGTCTCCATCATAATCAACAGATTTCTAACAGTCCATGTAAAAAGCTGCCTCAAATGTACGTAAAAAAACATCTGCACGGTATTAAACTGTGTGGCTTGTTGGACATATGTTGTATTTTGGGATTCTTAAAATAGTATCCCGTTTCTCTCCCAGAACAAGAAATATAAATGCTTCTTCATACTTGTTGACACTCTCCACATGCATTTTGTCAGTGAACAGATGAGAGTGAGACTGGCATGGCTGTTTGCTGCTTGGAGCCAGCAGTATAATGGACCGCCTGCTGCTGGTTTACCCTCCGTTAGTCACGCTCCAGTGGTTCTGGGAGGGAGATACCACCATGAAGGTCTGGTAATGAGATCCCACACCACTAAGCTGGATACAGTGGCGCAGATGAGACGCTACTTTTACAACGTCTGGAAATCAAAACAGTCGTGTTGAATTGAGACTGCGGGATACGTGCTGTGGGCAGATAACATATCAAACGTTTTACTTACACCCCATCCCAACTTGAAACATTAGGGACGTAAAGTCAAATACTACCATGCATGAAAACACAAGCTTGTACTCAGTTCAGCAGGGTTCCGTAGAGCTGCGCCTTGGTCAGACTATCCTTCCTCGTCAGTCCTGTGCTGCCAAATTTTTGGTATCGTGGCGAAGTCTTCTCAGGAAGTGCAGGGCCCAGGCTGGAGCTTGGTCGAGGCCGGGGCCCATGACTGGAGCTGGGCCTGGGGCTTGAGCTAGGCCTGAGGCTGGGCCTGGGCCTGGTGCTGGAACTGGAGCTGGGCCTCTCTCTCTGGTAGTGCTGTATTTTGGTGGGCTCCAGTGACCCTGGCTGTAAGGACTCCGCTGAGCTGTTGGGGCTGACGTCGACGTAGTCCTTTTTCACAGTCCCTGACACGCTTTCCTTCTCCTTGGAGCTCACTGAGAGGAATAGGCTGCACTCAGAGTCTTGGCTATCTTGCTTGGCCCTGTAGAGGATACCCTTCTCCTGCTTACGATGGCCAGGACCAAGTTTGGGACTGGGGCTTGGACTTGGGCTGGGACTCGGGGAGGGGGGACCAGCAAAGCTGTGGAAGACATGGTCCCCCTCCTGGAAGCTGCTATAGAGAGGCCCGTGTTTGGCCTTGGCCGGGCCCAGGGCAAAGTGCCTCTCTGAGAAACTGTAGGGCGACACGCGGCCACCCAGGTCACGGAACGAGAAGCTGCTGAGTTCATCGACGCTCAGCTGCCTCCAGCGCGTGCTCAAGTCCTCCTCAGAGACTTCCACGTCCCCGGGCGGAGTCTGGGCCAGCGCCGAGGCCAGGTCGGAGGTGGTGCCCATGCTGTGGGAGGAGGCTAGGCGAGGGGAGGGAGAGGGGTGGTAAGGCTCGCTGTAACAGGAAGCTGTCCTGGTATATGCCGGCGAGGCGATGATGCGGCCTCCGGCACCTGTCTGGGGGCTCCGGGGCGGAGCCACGTTCTGGAAGCTGAGCGACTTGGGGAAGCTGTCTTTGTCATAGCAGGACATGGTGTCCTTGTCGTAGGAGGACGTGCTCTTGTGTTCGTAGTCATCACGCCAGTCTATGTAAAGGCCCTGGTGGGAGGAGGAGAGCGTGCTGCCAGGGTCTTGAGCTTCCCCCTTTTCGTCCGAAGCCACACTGAAGCTAGAGTAGGAGCTGGAGGCCTGGAAGGAGGGGGGGCGGCCCTGCAAGAAGCCGCCTGACATGAAGGCCTCCTCTTCTGGGTTGCTGTCGGTGGAGAGCTGGGCTTGGAGGTGAAGGCCACCATGGACATCAACGCTTTGCCTGCGCTCCTGCCAGCGCTCAGGGCAGTATAGAGCAGTGTCGCTGCAGAAGGAAAAGAAGAAGACAGAAAATCGGAAGAGGGGTAGAATCAACAGATTTGTACAAATATGTATTTTTTTCATTTAGACACTGTTGCATTGGACATTTTATTCATTTTGCAGCTTTTAACCAAAGTAGTATACACACAGAAGCATGGACATGGAAGACAACTAGTCAGGCCAACCTGCTGTACAGGTCAGACGTCTTGTAGGCCGTGCGACGGTTAAGATGATCTGTGCTTCCTGTCCCCATGTTGTTAGACAGGAAGTTGCCGTCCTGGGGGGTGGGGCTTGGCGAGCGCGTAACTGGGCTGCTTCCTGGCTCAGGTTTTTCCAGAACCTTGGCAATGATCGCCGTGGGAACGGCATCAGAGTAAGGGGAGTGGCACATTGCCATAGTGACCCCACCACTGTGCCCGTGCTTCTCTATGTGAGTGCTCACCCTCTCCTGGAAGTCAACAGGCAGCTGCAGGGGAGGCGTTGGGGAGGGGAGCGGAGGAGAGAAGGTGAGAAGATGTCAGACAAAAATAATAAAGGATCAGGACCAAACTGAATGTTTTTTTTTTGTTGGGGGGGGGGGGGGGGGGGGGCTGGTGTGATATGATATACCACTATTACAAACAAAGGTGATACTGTAAGCAATTTTCGAACATAAGGTAGTATTCATGAAAAACTGCTGACAGCTTCTGTGTTCCCTTACCTATATATAGAGTACAGAAAGTGCAAAATGTACCATCTTTGTTACAGCACATTGTGGATGAACACCGGCTTTTACTATTTATTATTTCTCTCTCTCTCTTTCTCTCTCTCTTCCTCATACTTCTCTCTCTCTCTCTCTCTCTCTCTCTCTCTCTCTCTCTCTCTCTCTTCCTCATACTTCTCTTTCTCTCCCTTTAAAGAGTTTTTCTTTTCAAAAACTGCTCCTCAATCCCCCGTGTGATCATGACTCACTGGCTGGTCAGCCTCAGGATGAGCTGCAATTATAGACTGGTCTCCTTGCTCCACACAGGGGTCAGGAACAACAGGGTTATTCATAGGGGTTCGCCTCTTTCAATCATTGGTTCTTTCTTTTCTTCTTCTTTCTTTATTCCTTTCTTTCTGGCCATCTTCCCTCCCTTCTCCTTTATTTATCTCATTCTCTCTATCCTTTCTCTCTCTCCTCGTTACCATCAAACACACTAAAACTCTACGGGGAGCAGCTCGGATTCAAATGAGACTAGTGCTCTGGGTCTCCAGCTGGGAAAATAAAAAGATAAACTACCGAGTTGGCTTTGTTAGGAAAGAGACGCTGAGCATGAAGCGAGCGCCCCGTTTGAAGCCAAAGCTATTTATAGAAGCTTGCTGCCTCCCCCAGAGACGACTGAGGGGGAAAGTAGGTGAGACTTCAGGGCGAACACGTGACTCAACACACAACATCTCCCTTGCTTTACTGAGCAAACTCAGCACGCATTGATTTCTGAGCTCATAATTTGCAGATTTACATTAGTGTGGAGAAACTCGCACAGCGGGTTTTTTGCACAATCATCAGTTGGTGTTTTGGGAGGGTCGAGGGTCAATGCCATTTATTGTTCCTCAGATAGGAATTCAACAGAAATTAGATGAAAGATCAAATTCTAGGTTGCATTATTTAACTTTACTCGACATGAATGGATTGGACCTCTTTGGATCGACTTGTCTAAAATGGCAGAAGTGCATGAATACGATGCAGCCTTGGAATCAGGGTGGTGAAAGAGGAGGATGGAAGAGGGAGGGTTTGGAGGAGGACTCATCTCTGACAGCTGGTGAGCACAGCACTGTGAGAGGGGAGCAGAGGGGAGAGAAGGGAGAGCTAGGGGAGACGAAGTGAGGACGGAGGAGACGAGGGAGGTTGAGGAGAGATGAAGGGAGGAAAGAGGAGAGGGGGGCTGTTGAATCCCGTCATGAGTTAGAAGGGAGGAGGGTCAGGAGGGAGGGACAACCGAGGAGGGCAGAAAGGGAGGGGGAAAGAAGTGGAAAGGAGAATGAGCCTCACCTCAGACAGCTTGTGAGCCCTGTAGTGTGACTTGGAGCACTGCAACAGTTGAGCAGCCAGATTACAATCCTTCCTGTACAGGTCCTGGTGGGTAAGATATAGATGGAATTACACAACATCAAAGTTCTAAGAGATGTCATGACTTATACTGCTTATGACGTTATTTGAAACCTAATACATGTCAAATGAGGATTTCAGATATGTACAGTATTGTAACCCTACATAAGAAATGTTAAATTGTTAAACCTCTTCATTGGAAAATGAAGCACAGTGAACATGGAACCAAGGGTGTTGAGTAGTGTTCTATTGTTAGATTGGGCCTCTACGTAACAACACTTCAACCTTCATTAAGTGTTTATCGCAGTCTGTCGGCTATTAGAAATCACCTCATGCAAAAGAACAAATTAAGCCCCCACAAAACGTTGCTCATCAAATAGATGAATGTGTCCGCAAGCTGTTTTTTTCATTAGCAGCCCCCCACTCCTGGCATTTCTAATGGGTGTCAGTGTCAGTCCTAAAAAGGGAGGCCAGTTAAGGACAAGTCAATGAAAACCAAAGAACATCAATCCTGAGGACAATCCATGAGTTAGAACACCATTTGTTTCGTTTTTACCAATCGGACCCTTGGGGCCACTAGTGAGGCCAGAATTGTATTAAAAAGTCAGAGGAACTTTCTCGGTTGTAATACCCTGTTCAGCTTCCCTGACTCAGTCTCTGCTAATTTTATTAGCTGGCTCTGAAATGGCCTCTCTTCTTGTATCCACCCTCCTCCTCTAATAAGACCACTCTTTCTTTATTCCTTTGTCCCTCGCTCTCTTCTCTGACACCCCCCGCCTCCCTCTCTCTCTATTTCTCTCTCTATTTCTCTCTCTTTCTCACATCTGTCTGTCCTTCTCCAGTTCCCTCTGCTCCTGGGTAACACTGCAAACCTGACAGCCTTCTCATAAACATCAAAGCTTAGTCTTTGATGGGTTCAACCCCCTCACCAGTTAGCAGTGACTTCTTTTCAAAGTGCTACTTTTTCAACTGAGGACAACTGCAGCCATAGACTGTGTAGAACTGCAGTTTATCATTGATGTCTCTTTTCATGTCAACCGTGTTTTGGGGAGAGAGATAGAGAATGAAAGAGAACAAGAGAAATCGAGATACTACCTGTCTCTTCAAACTAGGTTGATTATACGTGGTGGATGAAACTTCAAACAAACCAAAGAATATATAAACAAACAACAAACATGGATGTTTCTGAATGTAGCTCTCCATGTGTTTACTAAAAGTATAGCTCTGTTAGTTGTGCGACTGAAAAGTCAGGAGGGAAGGCTGGCTTATTTCTTTCTGCTGTGTTTTTCTGTGGACTCACGTTGTCATCTCGAAGCTTCTCTATGGTGAGCTTTGCCTCCATGAGGTGGTTGTTGAGAACAATGATCTCTCTGCTCAGAGCTCGCTTCTCATCATCATGGTGCTCGGTCTAGGAGACAAGGAGAGTGAGAGAGAAGGTGAGGTGATAAATAGAGGAAGGTGGGAGAGGAAGAGGATTAGGGAAGGAAAGGAGCAAAGGAGATTATAGGAAAGGGAGGGAGGGAGGGAGGGAGGGAGGGAGGGAGGGAGGGAGGGAGGGAGGGAGGGAGGGAGGGAGGGAGGGAGGGAGGGAGGAAGGAAGGAAGGAAGGAAGGAAGGAAGGAAGGAAGGAAGGAAGGAAGGAAGGAGGGAGGGAGGGAGGGAGGGAGGGAGGGAGGGAGGGAGGGAGGGAGGGAGGGAGGGAGGGAGGGAGGGAGGGAGGGAGGGAGGGAGGGAGGGAGGAAGAGAGGAAGAGAGGAAGAGAGGAAGAGAGGAAGAGAGGAAGAGAGGAAGAGAGGAAGCGAGGAAGAGAGCAGACAGTTAGTAATAGTCACAAGATTGTGCCAGACGCAGGTCTTAATTAAAAGTAGATTACACTTGCCAGAGCCCACATCAAATCAATTACTCTAGAAGAGAGGGAGAAAGTGAAAATCCTTGTTGAGTGCTGAAGGCATGGCCGTTTGCGCTTGACAAAATTGTTTTGATTTGAAATGCTGTCTCTTTTTAAAAATCTCCCTCTCCTCTTCTGCCTCCTTTTTTCTCTCTTTCTAATTGTCAACCCTCAGTCAAACACAAATAATCGACAAAATCATTGACTCCTCCACCTCTCCAATTTTCAATTTCTCGAGGGCTGTTATTGTTTTGAAATACGGGGGCAGAGACCGACCAATCTGATAGGCAGCAATTACTTAACTTGGAGCAATAGCTCAGCATTGATATCATGGATCCATTCTTTCAGTCACTCATTATTTAGTAATAGCAAGTAGCTCTGGCATTCTCTCCCTCTTCTCTCTCTCTCTCTCGCTCTCGCTCTCGCTCTCGCTCTCGCTCTCGCTCTCGCTCTCGCTCTCTCTCTCTCTCTCTCTCTTTCTCTCTCTCTCTCTCTCTCTCTCTCTCTCTCTCTCTCTCTCTCTCTCTCTCTCTAGAGTACATTTTAAAGTCATATTTCTCTTCCCCCTCCTACGTACAGTAGCAGGCCGAGGGGCTGCTTACCCTGCAGCAGCTGAAGCTTGATCCTAGAATCAAAAGTATCTGCAACAGGGAACCATCAGTAAAGGTTTATGGGAGTCCAGGACAGTACTCCCTACTCTCTAACTCCTACCTCCCACCCCCTTGCTTCTACCCTGTGGCTCCAACTCCCCAGCTGTTACTCATTAGTTTCTACTCCCTACTACCACCTCCTTATCCCTTAGCTCATCCTCCATAGCTGTTACTCCCTACCCCCTACTCCCTGCTCCTTATTTCCTACTCCTTACTCCCTACTCTCTAGCTCCTACTCACTACTTCCTACCTCCTACTCCCCATTTTCTACTCCCACACCTAAAGTCAGGTTTAGCCTTTTTTCTATCAGGGATTTTCCAACCATGAATTGGCTTGAGTTGGAACAGTGCTGTCTGTCTTCCTGCCAGACACTGCTGAGGGGAGTGAACCCCACTGGCTACAGAGCCAAACCATCACTTTTATCACACTCTCTCACATCAACTTAATGCTAGCATTTTTATAGTCAACAAAACACACACAGACACACACACCTCCCCCCCACACACACAAACACTCAAAACACACACACAGTCCTGGCCAAAAATCAGTTTAGGAAACAGTCCACATAGGCCAAGCTGAAATTGGAGGAAGGGATTACCATATGAGTGGGATTTTATTCTATCTCGAGATAACCAGACTATAATCACTGAGAGGAGAGGCAGTGACTCATCGCTCCGCTCACTAACTCTATAACAGCTCTCTCTCTACTGCTCAGTCTTCTCTCTCCTGTGACTCGCCCTGTGGTGCAGCATGGCGCATCAAAGTACGCTTCCTAAGGTGATCTACAGTCATCTTTTCAGGGTGGAACCAGGTCTGTCTGGACATTACAGGAAAACCATTGATCTCCTTGATCACAACACAGAGGACAGCAGTGTCTGACATCACGGACACATGTTGTCTTTGTCTGTCAGAGAAGCCAATTAGACACTTTTTCTCGCTTTCACCTCCACCACTGCACCATCTAATTACACCCGAGTGATAAGGCGGAGGTGTTTTTCTGACAACACCTCAAATGAGGCTTTTATCCTGAACTCCTGAGTGCAAAATGTAGATATGTAATGGGTTAGAGGGAGGGGAGAAAGGAGGCTTGTAAAGCTACTCTCACATTCACTATTGATCTTTTGAAGAGAGTGTTTGGGTGAAGGTGTGATGGGAGAGGAATTAGTTGGGTCTGAGTGAGCAGGAGAATACTGTATGCCTTAGTGTTAGTTATCTAACCCTACACAAACAAGCACACACATGCACACACACACACACACACACACCACCCCTGCCATTTAGTTAGTGTGTTTCAGTCGAGATGAAGTCTTCTCTGGGCAACAAACGGAGCTCAGCCCCCTTGAGACATAATTACTGAAGTGTGGAATAGGGAGAGGGAATTGGAACAACCCCCATTATGCAGTCATCTGACAGAAAGAGAAAAGGTTAGAATGTGTAACCTTGCAAGAAAAAAACCTACCCCTCTTCAGAAAAGCCACCTGACAAAGTTTTAAAGCATTAGTTTCAAAATTCTACAAAATGCTTCATGAAATTCCAAAAGAAACCTGCCCACACTTGGTGGTTCTAAGGTGCCATTAATCACAGCTAGCTGGGATTCTGATCTCCCTTTTACTTTACTTTTTGATGCAAATCTCCCTTAATCTACTGCATAAAGATAATACTTAAAAAAATCATGTGCATACCTGATGCATTGAGCCTGTGGGCTTCTTTTGAAACACCCTACAGGTGTTTTTTCGTATCATTCAAAACCCTATTCTGATTGGTTATTGTCTCACCCAACTGCATTTTAAACCCTATTCTGATTGTTTCTTGTCTCCTCCAACTGCATTCTAACCCCATCCTGACAGATTCCATCGAGTATATCAAGATGCTTTTTGCTTGTTTTTCTTTGCCTGCTCTAAAGAAAAATCTCATTTTTCGTGACCTTCATCACACATACAGTGCCCTCCAAAAGTATTGGAACAGTGAGGCGAATTCCTTTATTTTTTCTGTAGACTGAAAACATTTGGGCTTGACATCAAATAATGAACGTGAGACCAGAGATCAACGTTTCAGCTTTTATTTCCAGGTATTTACATCAGGATCTGATGCACAACTAAGAAAATATCACATTTTGTTTGAATCCACCTATTTGTCATGTGAGCAAAAGTATTGGAACAGATATACTTAAAACATATTTAAGTGAATAAGACTTAATATTTAGTTGCAAATCCTTTGCTTTCAATAACTGCAGCAAGTCTGTGACCCATTGACGTCACCAAACTTTTGCATTCTTCCTTTTTGATGCTTTCCCAGGCTTTCACTGCAGCCTCTTTCAGTTGTTGTTTGTTTTGTGGGGTTCCTCCCTTCAGTCTCCTCTTAAGCAGGTAAAATGCATGCTCTATAGGGTTTAAGTCTGGAGATTGACTTGGCCAGTCTAATACCTTCCATTTCTTGCCCCTGATGAACTCCTTTGTTGTTTTGGCAGTGTGTTTTGGGTCGTTATCTTGCTGCATGATGAAGGCTCTGCCAATCAGTTTGGTTGCATCTTTCCTTAAATTGGCAGACAAAATGTTTCTGTAGACTTCCGAGGTCATTTTGCTGCTGCCATCATGTGTTACATCCTCAATGAAGATTAATGAGCCCGTCCCAGAAGAAGCCATGCAAGCCCAAGCCATGACATTACCTCCACCGTGTTTCACAGATGAGCTTGTGTGTTTGGGATCATGAGCAGTTCCTTTCTTTCTCCAAACTTTAGCCTTTCCATCACTTTGGTAAAAGTTAATCTTTGTCTCATCAGTCCATAAAACTTTGTCCCAGAATTTTTGAGATTCATCTCTGTACTTTTTGGCAATTTCCAGCCTGGCCTTCCTATTCTTCTTGCTAATGAGTGGTTTGCATCTTCTGGTGTAGCCCTTGTACTTTTGTTCATGAAGTCTTCTGCGAACAGTAGATAGTGATACCTTCACTCCTGCCATCTGGAGGTTGTTGCTGATCTCACTAACAGTTGTTTTAGGGTCTTTCTTTACAGCTCTCACAATGTTTCTGTCATCAACTGCTGATGTTTTCCTTGGTCTACCTGTTCGACGTCTGTTACTTAGTACACCAGTAGTTTTCTTCTTCTTCAGGACATTCCAAATGGTTGTACTGGCTATGGCCAATGTTTCTGCAATGGCTCTGATTGATTTTCCATCTTCTCTAAGACTCACAATTGCTTGTTTTTCACCCAAAGACAGCGCTCTGGTTTTCATGTTGTTTTCACCTCTGAATACAGTCTGCATAGACAAAACCTATCTTACCCAATCTGAACCTGAGTGTAGACATTCAGTGGTATTTATTGATTGAATAATGTATGTAATAGGACACACCTGGGCAACAAAACACACCTGTCAGTCACATGTTCCAATACTTTTGCTCACGTGACAAATGGGTGGGTTCGAACAAAAAGGTGATATTTTCTAATTTGTGCATCAGATCCTGATGTAAATACCTGGAAATAAAAGCTGAAACGTTGATCTCTGGTTTCACATTCATCGTTTGATGTCAAGCCCAAATGTTTTCAGTCTACAGCAAAAATAAAGGAATTGGCCTCACTGTTCCAATACTTTTGGAGGGCACTGTAGTTGTGTTTCTTTAGAACCTTTAAATGCGTGTTTGGTTTGATGTAACCTGTTTGCAAATAACAAATCCTATTAAGGACCTTTTTTGTTCAAATATTATTGTATGACATTAAAGAAATAGTGAGCTACACCATGTACTACATACCAAGATCCTTCTTCGCTATAGGTATACAGGCCTTCCTGTTAAAAATCCAATCTTGTGCAAAAATCTGTTTGTAAAATGGGGACATATGTGATGTGTGTGTGAGAGAAGGACACATGGTGAGAGAGAGACCGGAGAGGGAGAAAGAAAAGAGAGAGGGAAAGAGAGAAAGAAAGAAAAACAGAGAGAGAAAGAGAAGGGGATTGAGGGAGAGACAGACAGAGACAGATAGTGAGCCTGAGAGATAGAGAACTGATCAATAATAATGTATTAGGCCCCTTAGTCTTTTTCTCAGTGTGACAATACAACAAGGATTATTGAGGGATACCACAACCACTAAGGGTTTGGATTCCATTAATGTGCCGACCAGCTGCTGTTTTGATGATACCTCAAGTGGATCATGTGGACTGTTTCATGGATTTAGCTGTTCTTTCCAGGACCTGTCTGCCTTCTTATGAACACATCAGACACACCATGTGTCACACAGATAACTGTAGTCATAGTAACCATACTTCTCCCCATGGATTTGTACACTACAGATTTACAGGTTTCAATTGCTTCCATACCAGTACAACTACTGCACCTTTACATGTAATTTAACACCTTTGGTGACATGCCGTGTTCCACTATGGTGTGCAGGAAGGCCACCTCTCGGTCCTAATCAATCACCAGAAGATTGGTGACAACTTCCTTTCATATACAGTATAGTACTGTTCTGTGAGGTGATCCGTGGCACCATCTAAAGACGAGGATATAATCTATGATAATCCAGATTGGGCCTGAAAATGGACCTGCCTTGCAGCACACCCTGTCTCAGTGTGGGGATGCATGCTGTAAGGTAAAAGGCAGACTGTAATAGTTTTCTAACAAGGTTTGGTGGCGAACCAATCACTCTGAACATTGATTGCGCACCGTCTCTGATCATGTAATTGCTGTGAGAGTGGCTCTCGTCGTGATGGCGGCGAGGCGATCGATCAGCCCTGAGTTCTCATCTCCGACCGCAGACCACAGACTCCGTGGGGAGATGAAGGAGTTGAAAAATAGAAAGATGAAAATGGAGACAGAGTGATAGAATGGCTGAAAGGATGGAGTGAGATGGATACTATGGATGGATCGATGCATTCATTTCTCGGGTGATTATGCTTTGTTATCAAGTGATAACCTGTCACTCTCCTTCTGTCTCCTCTTCGTCTCCCACCTTCAATCTCTCTTCTCTCAAATGTCTTCCTTTGCCACTCAACCCATAGTTTTCTTCTGTCTCCAGTCTGTCTCCAGTCATGTCTGCTTCAGCAGGAATCAAGGGTCTCAGCTTCAATCCAACATCTAATCAGAGGCTTGCTGTGTGTGTGTGTGTGTGTGTGCATGTGTGCCACTGAACAGCCACTGAACTACCAAGCTGTGCACGGCTGGTAAACCTTGCCAACAGGTCGGCAGGACCTTATAAATCTACAACCACATAAATATTTTATTCCATGGCCTATTTTATTCATATAATCTTAAGTAGATAAAAATCCCCAGAAGTACATGCCACAGAGGCATGCTGGGGGACCTGAGGAAGACAATAACCATTGAGCTATCTACTTGTTTATTTGCTCTGCTGGGTCTGATCTAATGGAGTTGTTAGGGGAAAAGGTAAACAGGATGCTATCTGTGGGACAAAGCTACACTCCTCTTTCATCTGGCATTATGTTGCTCCAGAGAGCCACCACTCGGAGCTGTAGAATTTCTGTGAGTGTTCTGGAGTCTTACCGTCCTGTGCATCTTGTCCTCCAGATCCTGGTTGATCCTCTGCAGCGCTGCATAACTGCTCTGGATTCTACAGGACAGAAAGAACAGCATTATCATGGAGATGGATCAGGCTCAATCCTCTATAAGCCTCGGTAGGATCAGTATGTATAAGCTGCCAAACACACAGAACTACTTCATTCAGAGGTTCTCTCTAAGAGTATTTAACAGTCTCAGGCAATGATCCAGATTTGAAGATCACTCAAAGCAGAGTTCTGGTGCACAAAGATACTATTAGAAGGCTTCGATGGAAATGCTTAAATGCCTTCTAAGTGGAGCATGTAAGAAATTAAAACTATAAACTGATCACAGTGGGTGTGAATGCATGTTCTTATATTTAAGAAAACACAGAGGACTGTTTCCAAATGCCCAAAAGACTCCTGCTTCACTCATCACTTAGAGACTGGAGTTTCAGACCCGTGTTGCTTAGTATAGTGTTTTGTCATCTAGAAATATGGTGAGGGTAAGTAACTCGGGAGTTGAGAGTAGGGAGAAGGTTTGTGGTTGAGGATATGGTCACGGCGACGGTCATGATTCGGTTTGTGTGGGCGTCTCACCTGCGCAGTTTGTCCGTAAACTTGTCCAGCTCCTCCTGAGCTCGACGAAGCTCTGTCTCCAGGTACTGGCGGGTGGAGTCGAACTCTGACTCCACCATCTCTAGCTTGTGGGTGGTGTAGGACAGACGCTTGCGTAGGTCCTCCTTGTGGTCATGAAAGGAACTACAACAGACAAGCAGGAAGTGGGGACACAGTTTCTGGTTAGACATTCACTTACTTAGACTATTGAGTAGTTTGTGGAGGGATTTAAGCTTAAAAATTAAGATATCTATATTTAAAACTATGTAAATGTGCATTCAATACATACAATTGCATTTGAATTGTCTATGTCATTCTAACACACCATCAACATTAACATAAGAGGCAGACAGCATGAGAATAATGGATTGAGTGGAAAGGGAGAGATAGGTGGAGAGATGGATGGGAAAGAGTTTATGAGTGTGTTTGCGTGTGTGTCTTTGTGTGTGTGTCTTACATTTACATTTAGCAGACACTCTTATCCAGAGCGACTTACAGTAAGTACAGGGACATTTCCCCCGAGGCAAGTAGGGTGAAGTGCCTTGCCCAAGGACACAATGTCATTTGGCACGGCCAGGAATCGATCCGGCAACCTTCTGATTAGTAGCCAGACTCCCTCACCGCGCAGCCATCTGACTCCCTGTCTTTGTGTGTGTGTGTGTGTCTTTGTGTGTGTGTGTCTTTGTGTGTGTGTGTCTTCGTGTGTGTGTCTCCCTCCCCGCTCACACTGTACACAGCCGAGAGAGCCAAAACCAGAGGCTTCAGAAATACAACTTAATACAAGAGCTGGGTTTCCACTATGAATACATGTGACATGTCCAGTAGTCATAAGAAGGGTTTAAGATGAAAAATGACCAGTGAGTGAGTGGGCATGTTCACCAAGACAGTGATATACTGCAGGAGCATTGCTTTGAAATGTAATAATGAGAACCTTTGACCTCAAAAGGCTGAAGAGGTATTTTGGTGGGAAATAATCATCACAAAGATGGTCGGTGGCAATGGAAAGTTCACACCAATTTTTCTTACCTTCTTTTCGGGTGTTTGCAACCATTTCTCTGGGCTTTGAGAGCTGTTTTACCGATATATATCTTTTTCATATTTTATTCTCTGCCTTGGCCTTCATGTGAGTATCACTGCTGCTAGATGGGATAGGTTGATAGGTTGCGGCCAAGTCTGAAGTCTAACCATAAAGCAAGGCTGGCAGGTCTTTATGGGGGTTGCATCGTGTGGCAGGAAGGATGAGGCTATTTGGGATCACCCTGCCAACAGAGCAGAGAATCACAAGTTTAACAGCACATTCACTTCTGGTGCCTCTCACAGGAACAGGATGCTGTCTGATTGTGAGATGGTGCCGTCTCTTGGTTGTTAGGGAGCATTCAGAGACGGTCTGGTCCTTGATGGGTATATGGATGGTGCAGTACAGGCAATAGACACAGTATAAAGCATCCAGGAACATAAGATATTGTCTGGAAATCTTATAACCAGGCAAACCAAATATCCCTAGCCAATGCAGCAGCATTGCTTCTGGACAATAAATCTAAAATAATTATGCTTGTTCATTCCGTTTTTTCGTTGAAACACTGAGCTAATATATAATGTGTGTGGGTCGATGTTGGCTTCAGAAACTATCAGGCTACAGACCTCCTTCTAATCAAGATCGCTGGATAACCTGCAGGCCACAGCTAAATTCAATCTGAATACATTCTTAGATCATTTATGTCTCAGCTCACATTACCGTAGCATATTTTTGTTAGAAAACAACCTCACTGCACAGTTCAAAGATAATCATCTTGCAATTATCTCCAACACAATACCTTATTACCAATGCAGTCTCCTATTAACCCAACAAAAAAAACAATGTTGAATATATTCACCAAACTTTGGAACATTCTCATCATCGGTGCTTAAAGAGCCTGTGTGTGTGTGTGTGTGTGTGTGTGTGTGTCTGTATGTGTTTAAACACGCTGGCTATGGCTGCTCCTTATCTGGAAGTCACAGGGCAATGGAGAGAGATAAGTTGACATGTTCTCTGACGGAAGAAATTGATTGTAAAGAACGTGCACACAAACACAAAACAGAACCACAAGTAAACACATACACACAAACTCAAAACTCACAAACATACCCAACACTCCCAACAACAACAACAACAACAACATGAAAAGCATCTCTGGTGCAGTGTTGTAGCCCTGTCAGTCCTCTCTGCAAATGACTGCAGGAAAACAATAGATGTGGAAGGCCTAGCTACTGAATCCTTCTGTGCTGGTGTTGAGGCAGTAAACAAACGAGCCACTGGAGAAGCTATCCTGCTCGCCCATCCTCTGGAGACCCGCAGGGAGCTCCTCACGACAGCACGGCTGAAGGAACAGAGCTCAACCCAAACAAAGCCCACAACAGAACTGTGGTGAAGCAGGAGGAGTCCTCCTCCGGTTCTGCACCACAGGTAGCACGTGTCCGGTATGACTACGGGCTGTTCCTCGGCGCTGACCACGGTGTCACAGAGTTAGAACTATGCTCTTCTGGTCCTTGATTTTCGGCGACACTTTCTGCATGCGATGGAGTCACAACCAATCATAACAAGTGCATTTCATTAAGACAGCGCAACCAAGGCTGCCTGACCATTATTCATTTCAGATCACCTTTCCATCTCCAATTTGAGCTCAGTTAAGCCTATATTTTCGCAGTTATTTTGATCAAATATGTATTACCTACTCCAGAGACAAGCAGACAAGCTTCAATGTCAAGCCCAGAGCGGTTGTTTCTTTCATTAAATATGAAAACAGCTGTTTAAGTGATATATTTATTAAAACACCACAACTGGCATCCATCTTGGATCGACTGGTTTGGCCCCTAATGGCTTCGGGAAGTGATACAGTACCAATTAGCCACAAGAAGGATGAGACAGAGCCACACAAATAGCTCATCTATCACCCTACAGCACCTGATGACAAAATTAAAGTTTAATGACCTGAAATGTATTCATTACTCACATTGACACTGTGAAAACCAGAAAACTAAATGAAAAAGAGTTCTGATGCAACTGTGCAGAAACCCAAGTCTCTACCACAGGCACAGATGTAGCTCTGTGGGGATTGGTCACAAGAGGAACAACTAAACAACACATACTTCCAACATGCCGTGTACGGCTCAAAGAATGTCTCGGCACTAACTTTTTCGGACTTTCAAAAACACACAAAGCGGAGAGACTGAAGACGATAAACAGAAAACTGGACAATTCCTTAAGAAACTGAGAACATCAATGCAGTTCCATCTGCACATTGCCCGTTGTCAACAACTGTCAACTGTCAACTGTCAACTGTCACTTGTCAACTTGTACATTTAAAACCTGGCTTCATGGCTTCCTGAGACTGAATATCTGATGCCACTTGGCTGTAGTACTGTATCACTGAGAGCTCCCTGGGATTAATTATCTTGTAGTGAGTGAAGTCTTCTCCTGCTGTGATATGACTCACCAAAACCTCTCCACTGTCAGCTTCCCATTTCCCCAAATCACGCTGTCTGTCATATTGATATTACAGAAACATGTTTCTGTGTGTCTGTCTGTGTGTGTATGTGTGTGTGTGCATGTGTGGGAGGTGGTGGAATGTGTGTGTGTGTGTGTGTTTGTGGAGGAAACAGAAATTCAATTAACACGTCGTATTTCAGGTGATTCGCAAATCCAACTCCCATCACATCACAGCAGGGGAACACATCAGAAGAGACCTCAGAGAGCTCCTACTAACGTGTGTATGTGTGTCTGTGTGTGTCTGTGTGTGTGTGTGTGTGTGTGTGTGTGTGTACGTGTGTGTGTGCGTGTGTGTGTGCAGTGGCAACAAAAAAAAACTATTTTAAAATGAGGGCAAAAATAAAAAATAAATCGACAATTTCTTACTTTTTTATTGTAATTAATCAGAAATCTGGGGGAGCTGCACATGTAAATGAGATAGCCTAGGTCCCCCCAAGGCACCCTCGTGGCTACGCTAATGTGTGTGTGTGTGTGTGTGTGTGAGCATGGGTGTACATGCCCAATTCCATCTCTGACACCATCTCCACTGTGACAGTATGGCTGATGCTCTGTGGCAAGCGGCGCTCTCTCTAGAGAGGCTGGCACTGTTCCATTCTCTGGCCTTTGAAGTGAGGTCATCAGCTCTGCAACACCTCATGGACCAGTGTGCCTTTGGGTCATGGGACTGCAGAATTATACTGCTGCCTAGGGGACCTGCTCCATACAGCCAGACACAGATTGAGTGCTAAAGTGAACAGGGCGGGGAGAGCATGACTGGAAGCCGTGGAGCTCTAAAGCGAAGGGAAAATTACATAGCTGGCTGTGGCTAATATGGCCCTGTCAGATCCCAGTCTGAGGTGGAAAACAGCCCTTGCTGGGTTTTTAGAGTCCAATTTGAAATCACTTTGTCATGCAGTGTTAGGTGGAGACAGGGATCGAACTCCTCCATGATAGATATGTGTGGCTTCACTGCAACGACACTCTGGTGCCCGGAGAGAGAACCGCTACCCTGAGATACATTCTCTGGCTGTCATCAGGACTGAAATGTTGTTAAATGGCATGTGAAATCCCTCACAAACACACAAGATTAGAGTTTTGTTAGCACTAGGTGCCACAGGAGAGATTGAGCTCATTAAGCAGACGAGACCGGTGGACTGGGCTGTTGCAGTGGAAGTGTCGTTCCAGCTCTGTCATATCCTCCTCTGTCTCTTAACACATTCCCCCATCTGTGGCTCATGGAGCCAACAGGAACATGCCAGGATTTTCTGCTGCAGCTTTCCTCTCCCCTCCTATTCCCTTCCCTTCACTCTGCTCCTCCTCTTTCTTATCTGCAAGGGAAAGTTCAGGAAATTAGAAAAAGGAGGAATTTCCCCATGTGACTAGTTGCTAACATGGAGCTCACTGTGTAGTTCTGCATCTTATCAATGAGCGAGAGAAGCAGGTGGGAGGTAGGACAGAAGGAGGTGGTGCAGCTGAACAATAGGAAGTGCTGGATCAACTGACACTTGATATTTATAAATATGATAAGCCCCACACTACCTCACATTTACATGACATTTCTTTCAATGTTTTATACATGTACATTTTCTACGTTACTTTGAATAAAAGCATCTGCCAAATGACAAAAATGTGACAATGTAACATGTATTTTCACCAAGAAGTGAAAAGGCAAAGACTCATACATGCCTCCCCTTACAGTGGTGTCCATGGGAGATTCTAGCATGTTCCCGTTTGGCTAGCAGTGTGGCAGTAGTACTGAATGGAATCGGAATTCATGGCATATGTGATGCCTCCCTTTTTAATCGTTTGTTTTTACATAAACAGCAAACCCCTCCAAACCCTCTTCATGTTGGAATAACTTCACTTCACTGCTGTTCTGTGACCCAATTAAATAAAAAAAAGACAGTGTGTGTGAGTCAGCGAGCTAGGATCTGTTCTGCTGTGTTGAGGAAACACTTTGTAGACACTATAACCCATCGTGGAATAATTCTGCTGATGAGGGAAGAGCAGTCCTTGACAATAGTCAACGACGTATCTCAAGAAGAAACGACTATCAACTCCTTATCAGTTGAAGAGAGAATTGTACCAGCTGTTCCATCCACTCACACCCACCCTCCCTCTGTAAATGTCTGAATACAAGAGTAGAGACAAAGACAAAGAGAAAGAGGACAATAGCCAACAGACAGTAGGCATGTACATACTTTTACATGATGTCTTCATGCCATATTTCATACTAAGGTTTGGTGTAGCCTGTCTTTGTGTGCTACCTTAGAGAAATCAGCTTTCACTCAGAATCAATTCAACCCAGGCTTAGGTTGCCAAGACAACACCAGTCGTGACATACCTGTGCTCCCCAGAATACAAGCCAGAACAAAGAATAAGCTTCCACATTGCCGGGAACAATGTACCAACTGACAGATTGTGTCAAAAAAACTAAAAAGAGTATTTTTGTAATTGTTGTTGAAAGTACATTGAGTGTCAATTGAGTAGGGTTTGGATCCGATTGCATTGTGCAAATTACAGTTTAATTATTTAAAGACTAAGTCATGCAAATAAATCCATGTAGTATTTATACTCAGAACATAACTATGGTAACTAAACACATGTAAGGACTGTGAGTCTCAATACCTATCTCCTGCGGCTTCCAACACTGAGTTATACAGTGTAAAACAATTACAACAGATTTATTTCCATGGCTCAGTGTCTTACATGGCTAAATGCTTTAAGCAGAAATAAAAGCATGTCCACCTAGCAGCTACATGTGCGAATGAGGATTTGTATTCAGATTCTGCCTTTAAGGAGGTTCAGCATTTTCCCTTCCAGCTCGTTTCTATTCTTCATCCAACTCCCACACAAGCCCTGGTTTGGAAGAGAGGTCATGGTTGGAGCTAGCGTATCATATGTGCTTGTGCATGTCTATGTATCCACAGTGTATGTGTGTTTGTGTATCTACAGTTTGTGCGTATGTCTGTCTGCAATACTTTCAGTCCATATATAAATGTGTTGCACAGCCAATCTAAAAGGCTAGAAACGTCTGGGCAGCGTCCTTCAATTCCCAGCCCATAAACACACACCAGTACAACAGAAACAAACATACACAGACATACGTATAAAGATCTCCTCTGAACATGAGACCCTTAAAAGGATGAACAATAGCTCCATGACGTTCTTCATGTTTTGTGAACGCAGCTCTTTATTAAAACGTTACTCACTATCTGAAGGCTTGAGCTCCCATAGCTGATCCTGTAGGCTGCAGCATGGTGAGCCAACACAGTCTCAGCCGGGGCACCAGTGCTGGTTAGGGCTGGGGTTGGGCTCTAAAGGGGATGAGGGAGAGGATCTTGGGCTCCAAGTGCCCCTGGGGAGGCTAGGCACTGAGGCTGAACTAGCCCTGCTGGCTGAAGGCATGATACAAACTAAAAAGGCTTGGGAAAGGGCCGACACATTTCCAATAGCCTGGACGTGCCCTGCTACTCCTTGGAAAGCTAGGGGTTAACTAGCTTTAACTCAAACATGGTTCATGTCCACAAGCCAGCACCTGGAGGTGAAGTGTACCTCCCTTGACGATGCCGAAGGTAATGGACAGTTTATGCTGACTCGGACATTATCAGGCTATTTGAAGGCGAGACTTGAAAAAACTCAGGTAGTAATTGACTCTCTTCACAGCCCACAATCACTGCTGTCTGTCCAGGCCCAGCTTACGTGCGACAATTATGGATTTTTGAGACAAGTGTGCCCAGTTTCATCTGATGAGAACAACTTAGTTTCTTAGTACAGCCACTCACACACACTCTCTGTGTTCTAGTGCTGAGCCTGAGGATCATAGCTAATATTTCCTCTCTGACAAGATTAAAGATGCAACAGAATGGAATTGACCGAAAACAATGTTATCTTATGAAGTGAAAACAAGCTCACTGCTAGCTTCATAATGAAAGCTATTGTTAAAGACAACTATTGAAGACAAAGGCACACACACACACACACACACACAAACACACACACACATACACAGAAACACCTTTAACTCTATTAATCGTTTAACTGCACTCTCATCTTATGGAAGCTTCTGCTTCCGAGTCTGACACGTTCTACCCGGGCATGTTCTTCAGCAACACTGCTCAATGCAACACCTGGCAGTGTTGAGCTACCCTCTCACTGAAGCCCACTGTCAGCACCACACAGACACCAAAGCCACGGCACACCGTAACTACGAGAGCAATTATGATCATTCTGCAACACAATTATGATCATTCTGCAACACATCTGAATGGCATGAGAGCAATGTATTTACCTTCACAACACAGCGATACACCCGCCCACACACACTCTCACAAACATATTTGCTTCCTTTTCTTAAATCCCATACTTACCGTTTGTATGCTTTGCGTCTCATGTTCAGGGAGAAGATGACAGCATGTGTGTGTGTGTGTGTCGGCTGAGAGCAGCGTGCGTTATGACTAGAGAAAGGGGGGAGGGAGCAGAGAGCTGAATGAAGCTGGAAGGAGTGGGAGGGGGAGATGGAGAGGGAGGGGAGATGGAGAGGGAGGGGAGATGGAAAGGGAGGGGAGATGGAAAGAGTGAAGAGGGTTGGTGGTGGGGGGGAGGGGGATCGGGCAGGAATGAGTAAAATGTCCTACCTTGCATCAGGCATCTCTCCATTTGGTTCCTGAGGAACAGGAGAAAACTGATGAAACGTTGCGATGAGATGCACATAGACATACGGGAGGATCGACTCTCCAGTCTGGTCCCTTGGCCTGCTTCTGAGTGTTGTTACGTAACTAATACGTATGTACAATATATGTATTATCAATACGTCTGTCTACATCTGCAAGACACTGAGACGTGAGGAAGGGAAAGGTGACAAAGGATGTACAGTGCCCTCCAAAAGTATTGGAACAGTGAGGCCAATTCCTTTATTTTTGCTGTAGACTGAAAACATTTGGGCTTGACATCAAACGATGAATGTGAAACCAGAGATCAACGTTTCAGCTTTTATTTCCAGGTATTTACATCAGGATCTGATGCACAAATTAGAAAATATCACCTTTTTGTTCGAACCCACCCATTTGTCACGTGAGCAAAAGTATTGGAACATACGACTGACAGGTGTGTTTTGTTGCCCAGGTGTGTCCTATTACATACATTATTCAATCAATAAATACCACTGAATGTCTACACTCAGGTTCAGATTGGGTAAGATAGGTTTTGTCTATGCAGACTGTATTCAGAGGTGAAAACAACGTGAAAACCGGAGCGCTGTCTTTGGGTGAAAAACAAGCAATTGTGAGTCTTAGAGAAGATGGAAAATCAATCAGAGCCATTGCAGAAACATTGGCCATAGCCAGTACAACCATTTGGAATGTCCTGAAGAAGAAGAAAACTACTGGTGTACTAAGTAACAGACGTCGAACAGGTAGACCAAGGAAAACATCAGCAGTTGATGACAGAAACATTGTGAGAGCTGTAAAGAAAGACCCTAAAACAACTGTTAGTGAGATCAGCAACAACCTCCAGATGGCAGGAGTGAAGGTATCACTATCTACTGTTCGCAGAAGACTTCATGAACAAAAGTACAAGGGCTACACCAGAAGATGCAAACCACTCATTAGCAAGAAGAATAGGAAGGCCAGGCTGGAATTTGCCAAAAAGTACAGAGATGAACCTCAAAAATTCTGGGACAAAGTTTTATGGACTGATGAGACAAAGATTAACTTTTACCAAAGTGATGGAAAGGCTAAAGTTTGGAGAAAGAAAGGAACTGCTCATGATCCCAAACACACAAGCTCATCTGTGAAACACGGTGGAGGTAATGTCATGGCTTGGGCTTGCATGGCTTCTTCTAGGACGGGCTCATTAATCTTCATTGAGGATGTAACACATGATGGCAGCAGCAAAATGAACTCGGAAGTCTACAGAAACATTTTGTCTGCCAATTTAAGGAAAGATGCAACCAAACTGATTGGCAGAGCCTTCATCATGCAGCAAGATAACGACCCAAAACACACTGCCAAAACAACAAAGGAGTTCATCAGGGGCAAGAAATGGAAGGTATTAGACTGGCCAAGTCAATCTCCAGACTTAAACCCTATAGAGCATGCATTTTACCTGCTTAAGAGGAGACTGAAGGGAGGAACCCCACAAAACAAACAACAACTGAAAGAGGCTGCAGTGAAAGCCTGGGAAAGCATCAAAAAGGAAGAATGCAAAAGTTTGGTGACGTCAATGGGTCACAGACTTGCTGCAGTTATTGAAAGCAAAGGATTTGCAACTAAATATTAAGTCTTATTCACTTAAATATGTTTTAAGTATATCTGTTCCAATACTTTTGCTCACATGACAAATGGGTGGATTCAAACAAAATGTGATATTTTCTTAGTTGTGCATCAGATCCTGATGTAAATACCTGGAAATAAAAGCTGAAACGTTGATCTCTGGTCTCACGTTCATTATTTGATGTCAAGCCCAAATGTTTTCAGTCTACAGCAAAAATAAAGGAATTCGCCTCACTGTTCCAATACTTTTGGAGGGCACTGTATATGAAAAGAACAAATGCTCTGGACTGTTGATTACGTTAAAGTGAGTGCCCCATGGCCAACAATGCACCAGTGAGATACACTAGACAGAGAGAGAGAGATGAAACAAGAGGACACGAAGACTGAGGCTGAGGCAAGAAGGCAGGAGACAAGAGCAGGAGGGAGTGACAACTCACAGGTGATGAAATGTGTTGAATATCACACACACAGATCACCTGATGCCTCGCCAGGGAACTATTGTGTATGTTTACATTAAACTGGATATGCATTAGGAGAGTGAGTGTCAGTGCCTGATGTGATCTCCTGGCCATGCGTTATGAACAACGTGGATCACAAGGGGGAGATTTACATCCTCACATACACACAAGGCTGCAGCTCGTGGTGCAGAACCAATTACTCAATACATCCAGTGGATGTGATTCTAGAAAGAGCGAGGGCAGAGCTGCTATGCAACAAAAAACTATTCAGTTACTATTACAACAATCTTGTTCACTTCCTCATTATCATTTAACTGTTTTGTGTGTGTTTGGGTGTGTGTTTTTGTGTCCTTGTGTGTCTGTCTGTGTGTGTGTGTGTGTGTGTGTATGTCTGTGCTTGCATATGTTTACGTATCATTAAAAGTGTGAATAACACAGGATGACTCATACTGCTGGATGAGACAGCATGCTAAACGGTCTCTCTCTTTCTGTTTCTCTCTCTTACACACACACACACACACACATATAAAGACAGTGCATGTACATATATATACATATATACATACGTATACTATATACACAAACCATCAACATGTCATGTGCCAGGAGGGAAGAAGATGTGGAAATGTAGACATTCTACAACTGGAATGATTTTGGAATGTAAAACCCCGGTGTTCCATGTGTATAATTGGAAGGTATGTGTCTGTGCACGTGTGTGCATGTATGTGTGAATGTGTGTGCATGTGCGTGTGTTCACTCATCCGGTCCTGAGGCTGCAGTAGGACTTTGTGAGAGGCTGTGAGGATTGTCTCTCCTCCCTACAGTGAACACCCACTCACACTCGGAACAGTTGCTAGGGAGCTGCCTGCCACATAGTGAATTCTAATCAGGCAGCCACAGTTTAATATGTTCACCAGGTCCACCACACAGCAGACAACAGATAGAAGAATACAGTCACTGTTGAAGCTAGTTTGTGTGACAGTAAGGCTGGGAATGGTTCACCTGGAAATTATGTTTGAGTGTTACTGTGGGTCTTCATTAAAGATATTACAGTATGTCAATCAATGTTGTTATTTATCCATGCTGATCAAAGCTGGTTAATAAACATTAAGACAGACAAGTTTTGCAACATGAGCTTTTGCTTGTGAAATTGAGGTGTGCCCATGTAATTCCTTGACATCCTTTTTTGTCAATCTCTGAGAACCCTTGGGGAAAAGAATTCTCAACAGCCCCATAAGCGGTTTAAGAGTATAAATATTTCCCAACTGAGATCAATATTTTTCTGTGACTAGTTTATGGACTGCCTAACGGAAAAAGGATATGTCTTGCATGCAAGTTTTCATCACAGCTTACAGCAAGAAATCACTTCCCTCATAAAACAAATAACTTATATTATATTCATATTCTAATCCCTTCAGTAATATTATATGGCACTGAGCAGACCATTAAAACACAGCCAGAGTCTAGGTTCCTCCCCAAGTGTAGTTTTGTACCCTGTAACTGTCCAACAGTCTTTCGAGCCGTAGATCAAAAACAAAGCTGGAACATGGTTTCCAATAAGTGAGGAATAATTAGAGTGTGGTTGCAACAAGTGTGTCAGCACACTATTCTGTGTTTCAAAGTCTTCAACATGACAGAGAAAAATCATTAAGGGTCCTCTCTGTAATCGTAGTCCATTTTCTAATAATGTACAGCTCAGATAACAGAGGAATCGGAGATAAGAGTTGCTGCCTCTGGTGCAAAAGGGTCTGATGTGTTCATGTAGCACACATAGTTCATAATCATGATGATGGTGGGAAAGATAATGTTCCTCCAACTTTAGAGAGACATAAGGCTCTCTCCTACAATTCTTTTTCCTTTACTTACATTTTTTACCCTTCCACAGGGATCCATGTCAAAATGTCTTCCGACACATGATCTCATTCTCTTGGGTTCAGACTCTATAGGGTGTGTAGGCTTTAGTGTAATGGTCTAGAGGAGATCACAATGACCCTGTGTGATTAAGTAGGTATAGGGTCTATGGTACATGAGCTTAGCATAAATGACATGTTCTACTCACAGAATTGGCGACAGGTCTGGGCAGGGAGGTGGACCTGAATGGTACTCTGGGGTAACCTTCAGGCCAGCTGAAGACAGGACAGGGACTGTCCCTGGGGGACCTCCCCTCCATGCTCCTGCTGCAAGGCTCAGGCCTTGCATGCCCTCCTCTTTTCTCCCTCTCATTCCCTCTGTCCCAGAATGCATCTTTTCTTTTGTCCTTTCTTTCCAGGGATCCGTTAGCCTCAAGTTCGTCTTGTCGTCTCAGAATGTCTATGTCTGTCTCCAGGTAAGCCTTCCCTGAGGGCTCCGAATAAAAGTTCTCCTCCCTGACCCTCCGCAATCCTCCTTTTCCAGATAGCAACTCTCTCTTTGGGTCTTCTCCAAACATGAGCACCTTCTTCAGGCCTCCTTTCCCATGTAGCAGCACCCTGTCTAGGTCCTCCCCAGGTAACAGCACCTTGCAGCTGGGGAAACACCAATTCCGTTTGTGGAAGTCTTCAGGGTCATGCTCGTTGATGGTCTGGAGCGCAGAGTAGCCTCCAATTCCTGTGTCGCCCCAGGAGGCTGGAGGCGGAGGTATGATCGGTGGGCCTGCTGGCTCCTTGGGGGGGAGGGGACTGAAGGGTGGGTCACCTCCAGTCCCCAACACACTACATGCCACCTCATCCAGGAACTGGGAGAACTTGAGGCGGTTCTCCAGCCTTTGTACCCGCTGGGCTGAAGGGGCAGATATGCTGCTCTGGTTGGGCTGTGCTGTCTGGTTTTGAGGGGACTCCTTCCGGTTGTGGCTGGACTGGGCTGTATGTTTCTGTCCTGGCTCTTTTCGGTTGTGACTGGGTTGGCTCTGAGGTGAGTTCCATCTGGGTGGGTTCTGAAAGATCTCTTTTTTCACAGTGGGCCATTCTGGAACTTCCTCGGCACGGCTGTCAATCCAGGGCCCAGGGTCATCTCCCAGGGCGGAGAGATCTAGGTTCTGGTAGATGTTCTCGGAGTCACTTGCGGAGGTCAGGTCATCGAGCCTGGGCCCTGAACCGGCCCGGGACAAGAACACCTCCTGGCTGTGCTGCTTGATGGAGGAACGCAGGAGGCAGGTGGCACCCGAGCTCCAGCTGTTGGTGTCCCAACTGTCATCCTCACTGGAGCTGCCACTGCGCAGGCTGGAGCTGGAGCCCTGCAGGCTGGGGCTTGGGCTGCGGAAGCCGGGGCTGGTGCTACGAAGGATGGGGCTGGGGGAGCGCAGGTTGCGAACAGGACTGGGGTTCATTCCGTCGTTGTTGCCCAGTGAATGTTTCAATCCAGATATTGAGCCCATTAGGCTGGGTAAGGATCCTTGAAGGCTGGAGAGAGAGCCAAAGAGGTTCGGAAGGTAGACTTTAGTTCTGGATGCAGATGAGTTGAGGCTCGATATGGACCCCTTGGTGCTCGAGTTGGACGAGTGGAGGCTGTTTGTTGATCCCTGGAGGCTGGGGATGGAGCCCTTTGGATAGTGGAAGTTGGCAAGGGAGCCCTGGAGGGTGGGGGAGGAGAGGCTGGAGTGACAGCGGGGTGGTGGGTCATCATCCTGGTCGCTGTGGCTGACGGAGAACACGGGGCAGGAAACGGTGGAGGAGCAGGAATTCCTCTCCTGGCGGGTTGAGGCGGTCTTGGGCCTGCTGGGTTTCCGTGGAATGGACACCGTTCCATTGGTCATCACACCTCCTCTTCTTTCTCCTTCTTCTCCTTCTCCACCCCCTCTCCCCCTGCCTCCTTCTCCCCTCCCCAACTTTGCTGCGCCATTCTGCATCCTGGTATGGGGAGTCATCAGCCCTCCGTCGGACAGGGACTCGTACAACTGAACCATGGGAGCCGAGGGGTCACCGATTTTCTAACGGCTTTCTGTCCCACTGAGCATCTGTCTATCCGTCCCAGTGTCCCACATCCACTGGCCTCCCACGATGCATTGCTCCACCAACATCTGCCTGACACAGTTAACACCCTCCCTCCCCCCTCCCCCCCGAACACAGTGGTGAGGAGAAGCTGGAGGGATCGACTGTCATGTGTGTGGATGTGAACCAGACCTCATTTCATCGTGGACCGACTGACTCTCCAAACATGATCCATTCTGTCATACAGCACAAGGATGTTATAGATCATCAAGTGGGACGCTCTGCTTGCTATTTTGGTCTTTAATATGTGTATTGATATGGGCTTACCATGCAGCAGAGCTCAACAGTTTTCCAGGTCAGCGGTTCGTTGTGGTGGAGAGAGATTGATCATGGATACCACGTGAAATCTAGAATGGTCAACAGGAATCAGTCTGAGTGCCGTTAATCAATGTCTCTATGTTGATGTGTTAGTTCCTGCCTTAGGGTGGCTGGACACCAAAAAAAGGAACATTAACATTCAAAGTTTAGCCCCCCAAAAAAACTACTTTTGAAACACAGAATGAAATCCAGTCTCTTTTGCGGCAGCTATAGGGTATGCTTACCCAGCAATATGATGTGGGAAAAAAGGGTAACCATGTTGACATGAAGAAAAAGCTCTGTGATTCAGTCAGGTTATTGGAAGCAGACGAACAGGCACATGACTCATTTTTAGATACAATCAATGGTCAAGTTAAGGTTAGGTAAAGCTGGACCAGAGCCCAAAATGTTCAATTTTGTCCAATCTGCTTCTTGTAAACTGAGCTTCATGTTTAGAATCCAGGTGTCCAGACTGAGCTACTACATATCTGCTGAGCTGGGCATGTCTCATCCTGCAGTAGCTGGGGTCATCACACTGTGTTCCACAGCACTGCACACCTTCACAAGGGGCTCCTATCTGCAGGATATCTGCTCCCTGCAGCCTCTCAGAACAGAGATCCATGGATGAGGGGAATATACATGAACATATCCAGACAGGAGTATGACCTGACAGTTTTATCCAAAACACCTCCTGCCCATCACCACTATCCAGCTTCCCCCTCGCCCAGTCCCCCTCGCCCAGTCCCCCCCTGCACCCCCCCCCCCCGCCCTCGAGCCGTCCAGGTCCCTATTCCTTCCCTGAACACCCCTTCCTCCAGCCCATAGGCCCTCCCTGCACCCCTCCCTGCACCCCTCCCTCCAGCCCCCCAGTCCCTCCCTGAGTTACTCTCCCTCCCCAAACCTCCCATTTCCCTCCAGCCTTCCCTCTCTCAGACCTGCCCTGCTGGTTTTTTTTCTGTTCCCGAGACAGACTAGTGCCTGTTGGCAATGTTCCAGTGACAAGTACAAAGTACCAACAGCAGTGATGCGTTAGTATAGGCAGGCATTGCTGCTTGACTCATTACCAAGACATGTACACAATACTCTCAGCCCACCAACTGCTACAATATATAGCCTGCTGTACCCCACTGTGGCTGCACACAGCTTCAAGAATACAAAATCTATCACAATCAGGCTCAAAACAATAGTCTAATCTCAGCTCTCCATTAAACAAACTACTTGTGTTGTTTTGTTTTCGCCTGTTATTAACGGGTGTTGAGACTCGCTGCAGTGTTCTCAATTCCTGGGTGTCAACATTGATGTCGCCATGGCAACAGGAGGATATGGAGAAGGCTTTAGATCAAACTGAGAGAGAGAAAGAGAGGGGAGTGGAGAGAGGAAAAGAGAGGGAGAGAGAATGAAAAGATAGAGTGAATCATTTTGTTTAAAATCCAGTACCTGATAGGTCATGTCTTCACCAACCCTGTGATGATAACCCAACTACAGTGTACTCTTTCATGTCCAGCATCATTTTAGGTCAAAGAAACAGCATCATGTTCATTTCAAGAAAGAAGAGAAGCTACTGAATTCTGAACAGCAGAGTATATTAGTGAAGTTCTTAGACCATGTACTGAATCGTGATGCAAGCCAGCATCAGACATCTGAGAGACCTGCTGTTGAAGATGATAGTAGGAGTATGACAGGCAGGTAGGGTCAGTAAAATTGTGGATTACAGGTGCTTACAAAGATCTAAATCCCTTCATATGTTCCTAACTGAAATGTTGCATCATATTGCTTGCTTTGTGACAGTACTCTTTCTCACTCTCACTCTCGCTGTGTCTCATCCAGGCTTATAATATTCTGTACAGTAGCCAAATGAGATGTTTTAATGTATGCAACAGGGACCTCTAGTGGTCCCACTCTGCACAGCCGTGAACCTAATGAGATCCATTACCAGCTACGAGCCATTTGTCCCTGCAGCCTGTTTCACTGGCAGTCCATCCTGACACAAACAACACAAGGAAGTAGATCCCCACTCCGGGTGTCCTTCCTGTCACTTAGCAGGTGGTGTGATCCCTGCATCTCACCCACTCACGTACACGCACACACGCATGCATGCACACACACACACACACATACACACGCGTGCACACACACACGCATGCACACACACATGCACGCACCCGCAGAGGAACGCCTATACAAGATGTGTTGTGCCGCAGTGTCATGTAGTCTATTTATACCCTGCAATTACCCAGTTGGGTGCCAGGTTGGATACCAGTAGGGATCTCTGAGGTGGGAATAGTATTCATTAACCATCTACATGATCAACATGGCTCCTTCACAGAGGATAATCAACATGTTTCATCAACGCAGGCATTCTGTCTGTGTGTGCATGTGCACGTGTGTGTGTGTGTGTGTGCGCGCGTGTGTGTATGCGTGCCAGTACACAGTAAACAGATGTATGCATGAAATATGCAGTGGAAGCAGGCTTGTTTAAAAAAAAAAACGCTGCATGAATTGACAACTTAGTTTGGTGAGGCTATAGAGCCTGAAGTGACCTCTACCCTGGTGCACAGCCAGGCTTAGCCCAAGCAGCCCCACTCAAGTTCCACAGGATGGACGGAGACTCGAGCCGTTGCCCATGTTTGCTCACATAAACCTGGGTAAATCCACCACATGTTGCTATGGAGACCAGGGAGCCTGCATATGTATGAGGATGGCATGTTGCCTCTGAGGGCACAATTATTGCTCATGACCAGCCGGACGGCCAACCGGATGACTGACTGTTGGGCCAATGGACAGAAACCCACACACAAAGCACGGCTTGGCACAGAAAATAACTTATTTATCAAAGGCGTTTTTTTCATTCTTAACCAGTTGATTCTTGCTTCTGTACTGCAAAAGTAGCAGTAGTACAACTATTGTAGTGACCTACACAATATTAGACTGCAGACTTTGTCTGAGGTTCCTGTATCGTTGTAATAGATGTGTTTTACAATACAAGCATTCACACACAGAGAAGCAATTTAATCAGTTGACGAATTTTTCTGTATTGCACTGTGATGCAGTGCATCGGTTTCAATTTATTGTAAGAAAGGCCACCCAGTTCCTAATTGCCATGCTTTCTAAATGAAACAATAAATGATTCATAACTTGTAAATACATGAAAAGTGTATTGTAAATGAAAGTAATTAATTAAACTAAATTCATCGACTTTTTAAGTTCTTGAACTCACACATCCCGTCTTCCACACACACACACCCACACACACACACACCAAAGTGTCAAGTGAGATTTAATTGTCAGTCCTCTATTTTGCCATATACACTGGAACGAAACTGCGTTTCTTCAGGGCCAGGGTGCAACACAGAACACATACAATACTACATTGTATGAGAGAACAATACACAACAGTGTGAGATAAGTGCAAACAATAAATACACAGGACAGTAGATACAAAGGGCATGAAGTATGAAGCACACACACTTCAAAAGTCTAGCGTGCGTGCGTGCGTGGGTGGGTGGTGCAGGAACAGTTTGACTCTTCCTCTGTGGGCTGTTGCTGAAAGACTGCCAGACCAGAGTTTTGTGGCATCCAACAATACCCACGTCTTGCTACAAGTCCGTCTGCTAGTTGGTCTGGAAGCAGTCACACCTCATTCACATCAAGCAAGCACAATGCAACCTAACAGCATCTTTAAAATGGTGTGTGCAGGAAGCAGCATCATTCAAGCCCTAGAAGGCCAGGCAGCTTGCCAAAGGGCCATCTGACTCATCCGCTGTTTGAATATGAATGGGATCACCCACTGTGGTCATCAAACAGGACCAGATGGTGAAAATATTAATCACATTATATTATACAGTCTGCTACAGTAAAATATATGCAGAGTGCTCCATTCACACCCCTTCCCGGGCAGTCCACCCTCTCTTAAAACAAGAGCAGGACCAAGATATGAAATATCATATTTTTACCGCTTGAGTGAATGGGTGGATTTGGCTGAAAGGGCAGCAGTGGCTCCGACAGGTATAACGTTGTACTTTTTAAATGGAAACATGGTGCTTGGAGACATTCAGTTAATTACAGAAGGCTTGGAGTGAAAAGAGATGTGCCTGCCTGGTCTTTGGCAGCTGTTCAAACTACCTAGGAGGTGTCTGCTCTTTGGTTTCACACAATAAATATGAAGACACATTTTCTCTCTCTTTACAACAGATGTCCTCCTCAGAGTTGACGCTTAAAATCCTTTCTGACTGAAGCCAAATAAACCAAATAGTGTCAAAATTGTCCAATCGAAGCAGATGATGCGGTTGTTTGCACACAGTACTACTTCTCTGGGCTAAATGATTGTGACAGTGATTGAATTTGATTAGTAGAAAATATTGTTAAAAGATTATTTGACTATAAAGGAAAAAACTACTGATAAATAATCAACTCACAGCATGTGCACAGCATTTTCAGAGTAATTTGTGAAAAGAAAGTACACTGAAAATTTGACATTACTGTGGCAACATATTGATTCACAATTCTCGCTTTCTGTAGATTATAACTGATCTGATAGAAGTCTATGATATGACTTTATTGTACATGTTTTCCCCTCCTTTATGGTTATGAGAGTCCCTCTCTTTGTTCAAGTCTAGCACCGCCTGTTACTAATGCCGACCTGAAAGAGAGATGAGCAGGTTGCTTGGAAACACGTTTGCCACAAAGAGAGGTTTATTTACATCTAAAAGCTACAGCAACACTCTTATCTGTAATCGGTCGTTAATAACTGATTTCTTCTCTGGGACAAAACTGTGTAACATATCTAACATTTTCTATCTCAATATCTTGATATCTAACATCAAGTGTTGGTCAAACACAAGGGACTGACAGGAAATGGAAAAACTGTCTTCTTTACTGTTTGGCTGAGACTGGCTATGTGCGGTAAAACCTCAACTTCTCCTCTTATCTCCTGCTAGTCTCATCCCTTAGACCCACCCCAGCCTCCTCCAGAAGCCTGCACACCTCATCTCCAGGCCTCTCTCTGCCTCACCCCTCACCTCTCCACCCCATCCCTGACCCTCACCCCACCTCTCCACACCCTGCCCCAGCCTTGTCTAGGACATTACCCTGCATCTAACTTCAGCTCTACTTGGTTCCATCCTCCTTCTGACCTCAGTGTTGAGGTGTTGCGGAGCCCTGCTTGGCTCTCAGTGTTTAGCTGTCTAATGAACAGCTCGCATCAGAAGGTTGGGCTGATAATGTAAATCGCTAATGCTGCGAGGAGGCGTGACTTTCCAATAATCCTTTTTTTGTATTTCCTGACATTTCTTGTAATTGCACACTCTGGACTGAAGATTACCCATGACACCAGAACGCCGCTCTGCATTATTCTGGTGGATTTACAGCGTGGAGAAGAGGAAGTCTAATCAAGCTTTTCATTTTCCGCAGTGTCTCTGCCTAATAAGAAACCACCTCTTTGTTTTCCAGTCTCCCACACTGGTCACGACACTTCTCTGGGCGATTGTTTTTTACACTGACTGACTGTAGACTGCTGGAGTATGAGGATGGGTGTGATTGGGATTTCTGGTTCCACAGAGCAGTGCAGTATGAGATGTGGGTGATTATTTTGGTCTGTTGTTTTTACTAACTCTGAGACGCCGGGTGGCTCTGTTGTCATGGCTACCTTGAGATCTTTGCAGGTGCCAAGGCGTCTGCGTCCCTCACCCTGAGGGAAGGTGAGGTGGAGGGTGGAACTGGGGGGGAAGGTGGGTATAATAGGCTGTCATTAATATATTTACAATTGAATGGAATTTACGCCTCAGTATTGAACTTCAACAAACTCATCCCCCAGAATGATGGCACAATTACATAATATTGTGCAATTTTTCTTACACTGGTGCCAGTATGAGCCCAGTGGTGCAACATGGGGGAAAGTTTTAGAAGCTTTCGATTCTCTAGGTTTAGACAGGATGATGATGAAGCATAAAAGTAGGTTTTAACACCATTAGCTTGACAACATGTCCTGTCCTAATGGGGCACCAGATTGACAGTCTACGCAATTACCTGAATCACAAATAACTAGAATCATGAAAAGGCCTAGCACGTTCCATCCACCACAGCCATGTGAAAGCCTTCCCTACAGCCATCTTACAGTAATTACATTATGCGTCAATCAAGTTTTATAATCATGAATATGAAAAACCAAAGATTATTAATCACATTCCGTGCTGCCACTATCACAGGGCCATCTTGCCATGTCAGGGATTAACCAAGGATGCTTGATGCATGATGCATGGTAGTTCCACGTCCAATCCTTTAGCACTCATTAATTTGGAATTGATGTCTGCTTCTAGAATCAGAATTTTTTTGTCCAAAAATTCTAAATGAGAGATTCTGTGCTATACATTCTGGAGAATTCCTGTGAATTAGGTGCCTGAACGGACTGGAACGGAGTGCTGTGAGATGACTGTAGTTGGAGAGGTTGCTGTATGATACAGACCACAGAAACTCTGAGATTCTGTTCTCCAACCACAGTTATGAGAAGTGATCATTTATTGGGTTTTAGGTTACACATTCAAAAAGCTGCTAGAAAACTTTCCACGGAACCACTCTTTCTCAAATCTGTGTCTGTAATTTACATTCCCCTCCATCACCTCAGCTCTCTCCTGTTCACTTTCTCTCTTCTAATTCTTCATTTGCCTTTTTTCCTTGATTTTCTTTTATTGACTTCTCCAGAGATGTATGAATAGTCTGATAAAAATACATCTTTGTCATGAAGGGAAGATATATATAGAGAGAAAAATATGTAAAGAATCAGAGCGATATGTGGAGAGGGAGAGAGAGAGAGAGAGAGAGAGAGAGAGAGAGAGAGAGAGAGAGAGAGAGAGAGAGAGAGAGAGAGAGGGGGGGGGGGGGGAACATGGAGAGGGGTCACACTGTGCCTCTACACTCTGTACTACTTGGATTTCCTTTTCAGCTTTTAGAGTTGATGAGATGATGGGATGATGGGATGATGGGAGGATCATCTGTGCCTCTGTGACAGTGAACAACATGTCAGCCTCTGGCTCAAACACAGACACACTCACACACAAATGAACACAGTCACACACACACACAGTCACACACAAATAAACACAGTCACACACACAGACCCTCAGTTCATCACCTTCCCCAGAAGTGGAAGGCAGAGGAGAGATGTATAGAAGACAGCTTTGTCTCCACCCTCTCTGTATGGAAGCCAGAAATAGATGGCTTTAGAGAGAGGTGCAGAACAGCTTTGAATGATGAAGCTGAGACAAAGAATCTCCTTAAATTGATGATACATTATCTCCAAATGTGGTACATGAATGCGTGGACATGGAATACACACTGATACTCACACACACATGAAACAAGCACACACATGTTCCATTAAATGGACAACAAACCAGATATACTTGGTGCAGATCCCTCTTTCACTGAGAAAATGCTGAGCTTTAGCATCAAACCTTGAGGCATTCACAGCAAAGAAATAACGGATTACTGTAACACTCAGTCTGTAGACGTTTAGATAGAATATTATCTGCCATTTACCATTCCTTCTTACTGCCCCCTTAGGATGCTTATGTTTGATGTCCAATTACATGAAAACACCTCTGATACGGTATGTTTATTTCAGAGGTCGTTTATGTTGATGACCTCACTCTGGGAACCAAATGCTCATTACCGTTGTCAGATAATTAGAGAACTGAAATGTGATGGAATCTGCACACACAGCCAATATGCTCGAGTTGTTTTATTTGCTGAAGTCGTTATATCTCATAATGCTAATTAGACTGTTTGTCGTTGCGGTTTTGCATTGATATTGTTTCTACTCCATAAACGATATGCTCCTGAAAATTAAGATTGAGACTTGGCTGCAAGATGAATAATTGAAATGTTTGGTGTGTTTTCATTTATTCTGTATGTGGTGCCTTCGCTTCTCTCTCTCTCTTTCTTTCCTTCCAACCACATGGTGCTTTCCAGGTGTGTGTGTGTTTGACGGTATGTGTGCTATGCACAGGACTAAAAATCAGATAGACCATCAATCTTCAGGACTCAGACAAAATGGTCACATCACTGTTAAGGCAAAGGAGTCCAATAGAACTAACCATTACAACACTCTGAATTCATTGGCTCTCAATGATTTAAAGATAGCATTTATTTGGTTTCCTAGACAGAGACTGAGCCTAATCTTTCATTTACAAGCATCCTTGAAGGAGAGTCCCTGTTTAAATGTATTTTAAATGTGATTCAGTTTGTAAATTCAGCTTGTAAATTCTCGACAGCGAGAGCGGTGTTTTGTTTAGTGAATACTTGTGTCTGTTCTTATACTTGTTTACTCTAGCGCCAGCACTAGTCAGAAGGTTGTATGCAAACTGTCTATCTCTCTATTGGATTTGAGAGTGCCCTTCAGCAACACCCTCAGCAGGAGATGAGTGTGTTGTGTGTGTGTGTGTGTTTTGGGAAGGTACACAATAAGCTGACTACATTAAGTCTATGGAGAGTTATCTTGTTTGTCTGGAGATCATTTCATTACCATCCAGCAGGAGTGTTAATTAAAGATGCAAGAGGTGACATTATAAAACAAATTTGAGAAACAGCACCCCCCGATTCTTGTCTGAACTTCCATACTCTCCTCAAGCTCAAGTTTGATTGGCAGTTGGTTTCACGAAATAAGCCAAGGTGGAAAACCTGCCTCGCTGAAGGCTGGCGGATTGGCTGGTACACAATCTCTGGAACATGATTTGCTGGAAAGTAGCGGGCCACTACTAAATTAGAAATTGTTTCTAAACAACTCTCAGAGGCCCTCATTAGCAAACACAACATGTTTACTGGGGACAAAACAATTTTTTTTTTCTCTGAAAATAATTACATATTTTTCCTTTCATAACTTCAGTAACTTTTATCCTGTCATACATTTTTTCTTTGTTTTGATCGTAATGACAGGGTCATACCTTTTCTTTTTAAAAGGAGAAATACCCAGAGCATTTTCAGTCATTTTACTTCTGCAGCTTGAGCAGGTGATTCTTATTTTAGACTATAATCTCTTAGTGGCAGTTTTGGTTAAGAGGTCAATGAATTTGAACCATATTAGACAGATATGCACAAACACGTTTATTAGGAATGACTGGAGAAAAACTTCAAAAATATTATTATTTCATAACGCAGCAAGTTGTTATTTATGTTGTTTCTCATTCTCTCTTTGTCTCTCTGCATCTAATATCATGGTGAATTATTAATAATAATAATAAAAAATAAGTTAGATCTGTAATGCATCTTTCCTGCACTCAAAGCGCTAAAACATATCTTTGTGCTGTGCAACGGGAGATACTTCCCACTGTCTTCTTCGTTGGAGATCTAGGCCCAGAAAACACACCAAACAAATTACATTATCGAACCAATACTCTTTGATTAGCTTTATTTATAATATAAATCCAATAACTGGTGGATTTTCAGTTGGGTGCCATTAAAGGTTTGTGGCTCAACTTTCCCACAACCATAGAGACTTTTTTGACTTCAGCCCCGTAAGGAAAACTAATAGAGTGAATCAAATCTGATTGAACAAAACCACAAATCCTATTCTATGTGGAGGCGGCCCTGCTCCTTCAAAACGTTGAATGTCAATGTTGTAATGGAAATGTTGGTCATATGCATAGATGTATGTGTATGAAATCTATAATCTTCTATGTTCATTGGTAAGAGACAGGAAGGGAAGATAATTAAGTTGAGTTCAAAGGAATGTGAGGTGCTGATGGCTCTGTGGGCAGCTTGCCCTGGGGGATGGGTGAAGCATTTTATATGGCCTTCTGTCCTCTGGTTACTGTAAGGGGTCAATGAGACAGTTGCTCTGAACTTTGGCTAGAAGGACTGTGTCCTGTTTCATTGTTTGTGTTAATTAAAAGTATTGTTTGAAGATGGTCACACAAAGGACAGTTGACCATTTGACTGGTCAACCCCTGTGGCTTTATTATCTACTGCTCTGGAGAGAGCTGTGACATCAAAGAACTTCGGGACACATAGGAGATGTATTGTTTCAAACTGTCACCAAGTTGAGTTGGCCAATCACAGAGTTTGTTTCATTGATTGATTGACCATATAGAATGCCATTTGATCTTAAGTTTATATAAGGCAGTGCATGTGTGCTGGCTGATCATCACTCTTGCGAACGATTTGTGGCTATCACACCCTTCGCCAAGACGGATCACAAAGTACTTTGTTTAAATCATATGTAATTGTATAGTCTAATAAATTGTATTAAAACCATATCCCTTGACTATTCAGATCGACACAGTGCCACTCGAATTCTTCCTTAACACTTGGTGCCGGAACTCGGAATCCTCGTCTGCTCAGCGTTTAACAGACTTCTCCCTCTGATGGCGATTTGATCAATCCGGCTGGAACAGCTGCCTTAACCTCCAAAATTTTTCGGAGACAGCGGGGCCGATTCTAGGGGAGTTTTACTGGTTGCGCTGTTGCTGACGCGGGGTCTTAAAGAAACAGGTGAGATATTCTTTTTGGTCACTGTGTGATATTGAATTGTCTAAATATGGTTATAGGCTATTGTCAATAATTCGGTTAAAAGTTAGTAATTGGGCAGTGGTCTGAGGAACAGTGTCCTGTACGTGTGAGTCGTACGAATTAATGAGGTACGGTTGTTGAACCTATCTTTTACGTGAGAGTCGTAAAAAACAAATCTGCAGAGTGTGTCGACGGACATACATAGAGGTCGTGTGTTTGACGAAACAACACAGAGGGAGAAAAAATTCACATGTGATATCGTGTTATGTGTTTCTTGGAGACCCTAAGGATTAGAATATGTTGGATTGGTGATAGTTTGAGAAGTTGTATTGGCAATTGTGGTCATAACAGTTCTTATTTATTACTAAGGCGCTACATGATGTCTAAGTCCAGAAGAGAAGTGGAAAAGTATACTTGTGAGAACCGGTAACCAGCTGAGTTAAAAATAAAAAAAAAAGATAAAGAAAAGAAGTTAGGAAGTAGGTATAGGCCTATGAAGTTTGTAAACGCGCGTGTTCATTTTTGTTTTACTTGCAAGTTATGTTTTTTGAGGTTAAAAGAAGTATGGGTAGTAATTAATGGTGTCAACGTAAAAGCTATATCTACAAATTACAAAAATCAAAATTTTAAATTATTTTTTATTTTGGTTTGAACGTTTGTAATTTACGATTGTAGGCTATTCGGTAAGGGTATATGTTCATTGACAAGTTGTGAAATCGGAATTTGAGAGTAAAAAAAAAAAAAAAGGAAGGGGGTAATTGTGTCTTTATGTTCCTTGGTTATTGTTGGTTCAATATGTTCAAATATGGATTGTAATTCGAAAAATGAATAGGGCTAAAGATGGTCTGGAGGCAGAATTAACCTGCCCAAACATTGATTACATGAAGCAAAAGTATGGTAACGATAGTGTATTGAAAATGCAAATATGGATTGATATATGTGGATTTCGGAGTGTGGGTTCATTTTGTTGTGAAATTATGAAAAGCTTGTGCAGAGAGAAATTGTTCCACGATTTGGAAAATAATAGATGTAGCTTGGTTGGATGGCTTTTCAGAATTGGATGGAGGCAGGTAGAGTCAAAGAGAAATGGATATTAGAACAGATAGTGTGGGGAAATTTTCATCTATTTCCACACAGATTCACGATTCAAATTGTATGGCTGTTCCGCAGACACACTTTGCGGTGGGTATTCATCTGTAGCCCGTAGTGGTTAGCGGGTGGATGCGCAGGCGCATGAGGTCTTGCTGGCTAAGCGAGAAGAAACTGAGGTCAGACGTTTGTCTTACGACTGAAGTGTTTTCTGACAGACGGATGTCTAAGATAAGTCAAGAAAGCAGGATCCTGGAATTTGTTTATAGATTTGCTTTGGATTCCCGCAAAGATTGCGGCTTGTGCTTTGACTTGCACTATTGCACTATTGCCTATTATTCAAAAGAAGGAGAAGTTAAAGTCCCCTCCGGTACAAAAGGGTTTGAGTCCCTAAGAAGGAGAAGTTAAAGTCCCCTCCGGTACAAAAGGGTTTGAGTCCCTGAACGAGTTTAAGAATGTTATAGGCGAGGGACAGCACTGAGTTACGATTGATCAAAGTGAATGCAGAACATGTTTAAATGTGGTGGGAAAACATGTAGGAAAGTCGAAGACACAAAGTTAGGCCAACACGATTGGATAGAATGGTCCATCTATGTTGAGCACAAAATGTGTGGTTTGATTGGGTGTATTTGAGCATTATGGACGTGAATGTACGGAGATGTGTCATCACTGTTGAAAGTTTTCTGGAAATTGGGGGCAAACTCGCAAATTCGTGACCGGAAGTCGAGGTCCGAACTGGTGACGAAGGCTACTATGTATGTTGACACACGTACACAGATGAAACACTTGGGAGATACTTTGTTATATTCTCTTCAGATTCTTATGTTTATCGGTTATGACATCGTTGGTAGAGGAGTGACGATTGACTTGTTATATTGTTTTACAACTGTGTGTTGACCGTTCGATATTTGATGTTAGATTTTACATCTGTCTGATTTGTTTTAAGGATGGAGACAGTCTGTTTTTGAAAATGCTAATGTTAATTCTTTGGCTGAATTCTCCATTTGAAAAGAGGCGCATGCGCTTGAGTCTAGCGGCTCATTCTGCGTGCAGTGGCCCACAACATCATGAGTGATAAAAAAAAAAAAAAGAGAAAACAAAAAATACACTCATCTGAAAGAGAATTTGACGTTGAAAATAGAAATGTATTGGTTTGAAACACATGTGTGTTTCTGTTTCTTTGTCAAAGTTAAGAAAATATTGTGAGTTGGCATACTTTTGATTTGGAAATCATGTACAGACCGAGTTTCTATCTTATGATCTTGATTCGATATTGGATTAGTAGGCTATTGCGCTGCTAAATTTCGGTTCTTGGGTCAGATAATTGGTAAAGGCCAGTTTTGGCAACGAAAGCGATATTCATTTGAAGAATTACAATCCAAGGTTATTGAAACGTTTATAGAGTTTTTATGTGTTCAAACGGAAATTTCAGTTTATGTTGTTAAAGGAATATTTTTTTTTGTTTTGTTTAGGCCTACGTATTGAATTTATCTGGAAATGTTGCTTCCGTTTTGTGTTGTGTGAATGAGGTTACTGTAATATCTACATTTGATTGTAACATGTGCGTACTAGATATCCATTGACATGGAAGCAATTGATGTTTTTTATTTTCATTTGTGTGGGAAGTTTTGGTTTTGAAATGAGAAAGAGAAGATTATTACAATGTACTTTTATTTGAGTTTGATTGTAATGTGGTTTTAAGTTTTATTTGGGTGTTTTATCAGAGCCTGTCACAAGGTTTGGGATGAACAGTTAGGCTGTGATGAGGATGTTTTATTGTGGTATTGATGCATGAAGAGGGTTATTATAACTTTTGGGTTTGAAATGATTTGGGAAGACTCATTATGTCTGATAAATTGTGGTTTTGATGGTTTGTGCTAATTAGCCTGTTTTGGACTGCAGCCAAAGCAAGTTATGAAGCTCTACCTATCTAACCTATATAGAAATATACAGGGGGTATACGTTTGGCTAAGATTTATGTTTCATTTTGGAATCATGCAGATTAAATTCTGATTTGGGGTAGTGGATGGTTTTCCTAATGTCTTGGACAAAGAGAGATTTGATTTGGTGAATTTAAATACAGAAAAATAGAAGAGAATCTCAAATATAAAGGTAGTAATTTGAACGGTTCCTAAAGTGTTTTTAAGAAAAGATAATAAGAGATTAAAAATTGAGGTTATTCTTAATTTGGTTGTTTTCTAAAATAGTTTGATTCTCTAAAGATTGGTTCAAAAGTTGGTTGCTTCAGTGTAAGCTTGTCAATTCATAAAAGGGAAAAGAGTTAAACACATTAGCTGATGGTTAAATACATCATTGGTGTTACATATGGATTTGGGAAAGGTATGGAAACAGGGAGTTTCTTATTTTCACCTGTAGAACAACTTGCTGTATGCAAATGTGGGATTCACTCTAACAATGATGATTATTTCACAGAGAAATGCTAGTGCTGAAACTAGCTGGAGCAGTTTCTATACTACCTGCAAGCAATGATGAACTAACTAGAATATGTTTTTGATGTTGACATATGTTTACAGGAAGTGCTGGGATGGTGTTGCCATGTTCTGATAAGCTTAACTTAACAAATTTGGGTCTACAGGAGTCTTTCGAGAAATTGTTGTGTGACTTTGTTAGAATATTTGTCACAGATTCTTTAAGGGAAGCGCAGGCTTCTTAGAGAGGAAGAGATGACGTTTAGTAATTTATGACTGACTGATGACTGACTGATCCAAACAGAAAGTGACTATGGGGGTTTTATGACTTTAGTGTCAGAAGTTTGGCTCTGTGGTAAGATTGTGGGGGTTTGATGAAATACTGCTAAGTTGAAAATGTTTGACTGTATTTAACCCAGAGTGAGAATTGTGTTTTGTTTGAGTATATTTGACAAGAATTACAGAATGCAGCAGACGGATGGAGAAAGGAATGGTGGAATGGAGATTTGGACTAATCCACAAGAAAATGCATTTTGGAAAAAGGAAGGATATGAGAATGAAATGGAGGTTGTATGGTCTGCATTACACATTTATCTTGAGATTTTGCTCAGTTAACACATGGAAAGATCATGCCTCTACAGTTTGTGTGATATATTAATTTTAACAGACATGGGGATTTGTAATGAATGCATATTCATTTTGTTAGACTCATATGTGGAACAAGTAATATGGGAAAGGGAATTTAACACGTTAAGCTTCACGTTTAAGGTTAGAGAAACTATTTGATTATTGATAGGAGTTTTTTAGAGTTACATTTTGGAGAAGTGATACTGTTTCATGATTGTTGATGATTGATAGAAGAAGTTGTTGGAAGAAGTTTTAGACATTTCAGGCAGATTTGGGCTCAGTGGTCAAGCTTTTGGTAATTTAGATTATTCTTCAATTAGATTTTTCTTTTCTTTGAGGATATATAATGATAATGGGTCACACTTGGTTAAGGAAGTTATTTTTGGAGTTGATAGGAGTCAACATTGTGTCAATTACTTCAGTTGAATGAGAAAATGGGATCTTGAAGATGAAGTCGGACGACAAGAAGTCAGTTAACTTTTTAACTGACCTTTGTGAGTGTGCTTGTTTATCACTGTGCAACCCTTTGTAGTGTACTTTGTGTGAGATTCACAGGCAGGTGGAGGTTATTCTTCTTCCGGTGACTGGACCGCTGCATGATTTGATACCAGGGGACTGGATCGTGGTGAAGGACCTGAAACGCAAGTCCTGGTACCATACCAGATTCTCCTGACGACTAATTCGGCGGTTAGGGTCGAGGGGAGAGCAACGTGGATACACGCTAACCATGGCGAGCGTGCGCCTTGCCTGGAGACGGAAGGAGAGGATGCGCGTTCTGCGTAGTACCAAGAAAATTTCCGAGCTGTACGCAAAGTGCAGTGTCGTTGAAAGTTGCTGCGAGCAATTTGATCGTCGTTTGCAATTGGTTCGACTAGACTACACTGCCTGAAAGAAGATTGCCTATAGCCAACTGAAGATGGAAGAAGAGATCAATGTGAATGATAGTATGAAATCAGATTTACAGAAGAAGATATTAATGTGTTTGCTTCTGATGTTCTAAATATAAGGGTATGTTTAGATTGATGGTAATACATTTGCTTTGTGTATGTTTGTATTCGGTATGGATGTTTTTTACTGAGTTGCATTGCATACTTATTTTGATGTTGATTTTTATTTTTCTCAATGCACTGTTTGAATTATGGTGTTGTTTAAAAAAAAAAAGAATGGAAATGTAATGGAAATGTTGGTCATATGCATAGATGTATGTGTATGAAATCTATAATCTTCTATGTTCATTGGTAAGAGACAGGAAGGGAAGATAATTAAGTTGAGTTCAAAGGAATGTGAGGTGCTGATGGCTCTGTGGGCAGCTTGCCCTGGGGGATGGGTGAAGCATTTTATATGGCCTTCTGTCCTCTGGTTACTGTAAGGGGTCAATGAGACAGTTGCTCTGAACTTTGGCTAGAAGGACTGTGTCCTGTTTCATTGTTTGTGTTAATTAAAAGTATTGTTTGAAGATGGTCACACAAAGGACAGTTGACCATTTGACTGGTCAACCCCTGTGGCTTTATTATCTACTGCTCTGGAGAGAGCTGTGACATCAAAGAACTTCGGGACACATAGGAGATGTATTGTTTCAAACTGTCACCAAGTTGAGTTGGCCAATCACAGAGTTTGTTTCATTGATTGATTGACCATATAGAATGCCATTTGATCTTAAGTTTATATAAGGCAGTGCATGTGTGCTGGCTGATCATCACTCTTGCGAACGATTTGTGGCTATCACACCCTTCGCCAAGACGGATCACAAAGTACTTTGTTTAAATCATATGTAATTGTATAGTCTAATAAATTGTATTAAAACCATATCCCTTGACTATTCAGATCGACACAGTGCCACTCGAATTCTTCCTTAACACTGTCCGTCTTGCACCAATGATGAATGAAACTACTCAAGGGAAACATTTGTCTCTCCCAAGAGGCAATTAACTAGATCGGTCGGGAGAGGAGGGTAGAGGTCTTGGATGGGCCGAGTTGTTACCTACGCCTTAATTCAAAACATGTTCCTTCCCCTGCCAAAGCTGAGCCTCGGTTTAGTGATGCGATTGTCCATCAGACTCACCATGTCAATGAGCTGACTTAACCTTGAAACAGAGAGGACAGCTGCCTACTGACAGACAAACAATCGATGGATCCCACTGGCTTGCTCACTTAACCTTTCTAGAGAGCCCTTGAATGCCATCCATTTCTATTAGGGGTATAAGGCTGAATTTAAATGACACGCTTCTTTGTGTCAGACGAACAGCTTAAAATAAGATGGATGCTAAAAGGATATGTTGAACTGGGATCTCTGGTGCCTAAACTATATGCTGCCTCGCTGCTCAGAGGCTATGTTTACATCTTCACACCCCAGTCATGTGACATCAGTGCACCATTCTGTGGGGTTAACTCTGAATTGATGCAAATTAGGACATCTGGAAAACCTTGAGAGAAGAGTTTGGCCAGAGACGGAAGAAGCAACATTTGGCAAGCAAACCCACATAGAGACTTAAATCATCTATTCTAATAATACTTATTAAGTAATCAAAGTAATCAAATTACCAATGGCTTTTTGGGGTTAACTGCCTCCAAAACCTAAAATGTTACACCACCTATCGGTCGAAAGATCTAGATTGATCTTGATAGATCTAGATAGATCTGTGTTCTAATTCTCTTCTGTAGAACAGATGGTGAGCAGGGCCTGCCTTCTTTCCTGCTCTGCAGACTTCCTGGGGAAAAGCAGGCAGTTTCACAACAGATTGAGAGGCAGCTCTGGAAACGACTGAAGCTTTGCCAGCACAACGTACTGTACAACCCTGGGCTACATGTCTGCCTGCCCCTTGGCAAACACAGACAAAATACACCCTCCGCCCCCCGTCAGTAGCAGACAGGTCGTCCTGCTCTGCTCTGTCTCCCTTATGGCAGGACAGAAGAATATGTTAGTTTTTTTTTCATGTCTCTTCCAGCTCCACCACAGTCCTCAGGGAGCTTTTGTGTTCTTTTTGCAGTATTATTTTTCTCCCCGTTCACAGACAGAATGATGAATGGGCCAGACTGTCAGAGGTTTGATGTGGACTACATGCCTATCACTGCTGTTTACTGGACTCCAAGGGAGCCGGCTCTTAGCCAACAATATGTGTTTGGGTTTAATCTCACGGCTGTGAGACTGTGAGAGCGCTCTGATTTCTCCTTAAGTGTGCCCCTGGGTGGAGGAGCGAAGCTCTGTCTGAGGTGGTCCTTATAGTAATGTGTGGATGAAAGTTTAACTTTCTGTCTCTTCATACTTTGCTGTTGTGTTGTGTCCCTTGGTAGGCGTTTTATTTTGAAAATCTAGTACCACCCTTTTAAACCAATGAGCTTGTCACCCTTAAACTGGAGCAAGTCAGATTGCAGGCAGCAGTGAAGAGAACTTTCTGCTCTAACTGATGCTCCAGTAGGAACACGTTCATGATTATTCTAATTTGTTTATTTTCCAAAGTGAGAAAAATACAGTCTATGAAAAAGAGCAGAGATGCCAATGTAATGATCGTGGCACTTTATGAATAGTTTATTTGTATGGATGAGAGATTGTGTGTACGTCCGGAGAGTGGATAGTAACCTATGGCTGTCATTAAGTAAACACTTCCTCCCTGATCTCCCAGTGGAGAGCCTATGAGTCAGTATATTAGTGTTATAACCTTATATACAGCTTCCTGTCGTTCAATTTAGCACATTACTATTTGGGGATTTAGGAATATTAACAGTTTCACTCCATATATTCAGTATTTCACTGCAACCACACCCTTCTCTTTAACTGCTATGACAGAGAGCCTGAGATGTAATCAGAGGCTGGTTGGAATTGGAAACGGTATCTTCTGCCAGTATCTATCTGTCCTTGGGGGTGGATGTTTGCCTTGGACTGCTGCTTGACCCCAGATAAACTGTAGATTTAGTTAGTGATGAGTCGACAGGGTGTTGGTCTTGTCGTGTCTGGTTTGGGGTGGATGTGGACCATGTGATCCACAGGGTAATGAAGTGTGTTACAGACATCAGGTCTTACCCAACGTACCCCAGGGGGGTCGTTATCTACTTAATCATTGTTAAATTTAACAGCTCACCAGTTCATTACAGCAGTGGCATATGTCTGCTGAGACACAGATGGTAAAATGACTCTCTGAAGAATTCATCAGATATATCACTACGTCCTGTAGAAGGTTCAAGTCATGAGATCAAATCAAATCAAACCGTGTTTTTTTTTGCTCACCATAGTTTGCCACTATTTTGTTATTGATTCATTTCAATTGCAATTGCAATTGGACCAAATTGTGTCTAAATTCATTCCTGATTCTGATGTCACCTTCCCCTGAGAAATGAACAAATTATACAGTTCTTTAGCTTTGTGAATATTTACACTGATGAACAGTTCAGTCTGAATGAATATCAAATTGAATCTACAGTCTGTATGAATAGCTGTTTTCATTTTCCATCTCCTGCCTTCCTCCTGGCTCCATTTCCCACTCCCAGGCGGGGAACCAGCCTGGCCTGTATCTGACCTCTCTCTTACGAAGATTATGAATAAGATAATATGATGCTCGTAGAGATCTGCACCCATAATTGTCATAAATTAGGGAGGGGATTTCACCTTCAGCTGTC